>NC_053028.1:108203718-108503718 GCF_003073215.2 Triticum urartu
CTCGAACCCGTAGGGTCCGCACGCTTAAGGTTTCGATGACAGTTATATTATGAATTTATGAGTTTTGATGTACCGAAGGAGTTCGGAGTCCCGGATGAGACCGGGGACATGACGAGGAGTCTCGAAATGGTTGAGACATAAAGATTGATATATTGGACGACTATATTCGGACATCGGAAAGGTTCCGAGTGATTCGGGTATTTTTCAGAGTACCGGGTAGTTACGGGAGAAGCAATGGGCCTTGATGGGCTTTAGTGGGAAGAGGAGAAAGGGCCAAGGGGCTGCTGCGCCCCCCTCCCCTCTAGTCCGAATTGGACTAGGGAAAAGGGGGCCGGCCACCTCTCCTTCTCCTCCACTTCCTTCTCCCTTCCTCCCCTCTTGGTGGACTCCTACTAGGACTTGGAGTCCTAGTAGGACTCCACATCCTGGCCGCACCTAGCCTTGGCCGGCCTCCTCCTCCTCCATCCTTTATATACTGAGGCAAGGGGCACCCCATGAACAAAAGTTGATCCACGTGATCATATTCTTAACCGTGTGCGGTGCCCCCTTCCACCATAGCCCTCGATAATATTGTAGCGGAGTTTAGGCGAAGCCCTGCTGCAGTAGTACATCAAGATCATCACCACGCCGTCGTGCTGACGGAACTCTTCCCCGACACTTTGCTGGATCGGAGTCCGGGGATCGTCATCGAGCTGAACGTGTGCTAGAACTCGGAGGTGCCGTAGTTTCGGTGCTTGATCGGTCGGACCGTGGAGACGTACGACTACATCAACCAAACGCTTCCGTTGTCGATCTACAAGGTACGTAGATCATACTCTCCCCTCTCGTTGCTATGCATCACCATGATCTTGCGTGTGCATAGGAATTTTTTTGAAATCACTACGTTCCCCAACAGTGGCATCCGAGCCTAGGTTTTATGTGTTGATGTTATATGAACGAGTAGAACACGAGTGAGTTGTGGGCGATATAAGTCATACTGCTTACCAGCATGTCATACTTTGGTTCGGCGGTATTGTTGGACGAAGCGGCCCAGACTGACATTACGCGTACGCTTACGCGAGACCGGTTCTCTCGACGTGCTTTGCACAAAGGTGGCTAGCGGGTGACAGTTTTTCCAACTTTAGTTGAACCAAGTGTGGCTACGCCCGGTCCTTGCGAAGGTTAAAATAGCACCAACTTGACAAACTATCGTTGTGGTTTTGATGCGTAGGTAAGAACGGCTCTTGCTAAATCTGTAGCAGCCACGTAAAACTTGCAACAACAAAGTAGAGGACGTCTAACTTGTTTTTGCAGGGCATGTTGTGATGTGATATGGTGAAGACGTGATGAGATATAAGTTGTTGTATTAGATGATCATGTTTTGTTGAAGTTATCATAAACTGGCAAAATCCTTATGGTTGTCTCTCTATTGCATAAGATGCAAGCGTCCAATAATTGCTTTACTTTGTCGCTATGCGATAGCAATAGTTGCAAGAGCAATTGCTGGCGAGACGACCACGTGACGACACATTGATATAGATCAAGATGATGGAGATCATGGTGTCATGCCGGTGACGATATAGATCATGACAGTGCTTCGGAGATGGAGATCACAAGCACAATATGATGATGGCCATATCATATCACTTATATTGATTGCATGTGATGTTTATCTTTTATGCATCTTATCTTGCTTTGATTGACGGTAGCATTATAAGATGATCTCTCACTAATTATCAAGAAGTGTTCTCCCTGAGTATGCACCGTTGCGAAAGTTCTTCGTGCTGAGACACCACGTGATGATCGGGTGTGATAGGCTCTACGTTCAAATACAACGGGTGCAAAACAGTTGCACACGCGGAATACTCAGGTTATACTTGACGAGCCAAGCATATACAGATATGGCCTCGGAACACGGAGACCGAAAGGTCGAGCGTGGATCATATAGTAGATATGATCAACATAGTGATGTTCACCAATGAAACTACTCCATCTCACGTGATGATCGGACATGGTTTAGTTGATTTGGATCACGTGATCACTTAGAGGATTAGAGGGATGTCTATCTAAGTGGGAGTTCTTAAGTAATATGATTAAATTGAACTTAAATTTATCATGAACTTAGTCCTGGTAGTATTTTGCAAATCATGTTGTAGATCAATAGTTCGCGTTGTTGCTTCCCTGTGTTTATTTTGATATGTTCCTAGAGAAAATTGTGTTGAAAGATGTTAGTAGCAAAGATGCGGATTGGATCCGTGATCTGAGGTTTATCCTCATTGCTGCACAGAAGAATTATGTCCTTGATGCACCGCTAGGTGACAGACCTATTGCAGGAGCAGATGCAGACATTATGAATGTTTGGCTAGCTCAATATGATGACTACTTGATAGTTTAGTGCACCATGTTTAATGGCTTAGAATCGGGACTTCAAAGGCGTTTTGAACGTCATGGACCATATGAGATGTTCCAGGAGTTGAAGTTAATATTTCAAGAAAATACCCGAGTTGAGAGATATGAAGTCTCCAACAAGTTCTATAGCTAAAAGATGGAGGAGAATCGCTCAACTAGTGAGCATGTGCCCAGATTGTCTGAGTACTACAATCGCTTGAATCAAGTGGGAGTTAATCTTCCAGATAAGATAGTGATTGACAGAATTCTCTAGTCACCATCACCAAGTTAGTAGAACTTCATGATGAACTATGATATGCAAGGGATAACGGAAACGATTCCCAAGCTCTTCGTAATGCGGAAATTGACGAAGGTAGAAATCGAGAAAAACATCAAGTGTTGATGGTAGACAAGACCACTAGTTTCAAGAAAAGGGCAGAGGGAAGAAGGGGAACTTCAAGAAGAACAGCAAGCAAGTTGCTGCTCAAGTGAAGAAGCCCAAGTCTGATCCTAAGCCTGAGACTAAGTGCTTCTACTGCAAAGGGACTGGTCACTGGAAGCGGAACTACCCCAAGTGATTGGCGGATAAGAAGGATGGCAAGGTGAACATAAGTATATTTGATATACATGTTATTGATGTGTACTTTACTAGTGTTTATAGCAACCCCTCAGTATTTGATACTAGTTCACTTGCTAAGATTATTAACTCAAACGGGAGTTGCAGAATAAACAAAGACTAGTTAAGGGTGAAGTGACGATGTGTGTTGGAAGTGGTTCCAAGATTGATATGATCATCATCGCACACTCACTATAATTTCGGGATTAGTGTTGAACCTAAATAAGTGTTATTTAGTGTTTGCGTTGAGCATGAATATGATTTGATCATGTTTATTGTAATACGATTATTCATTTAAGTAAGAGAATAAATTGTTGTTCTGTTTACATGAATAAAACCTTATATGGTTACACACCCAATGAAAATAGTTCGTTGGATCTCGATCGTAGTGATACACATAATCATAATATTGAAACCAAAAGATGCAAAGTTAATAATGATAGTGCAACTTATTTGTGGCACTGCCGTTTAGGTCATATTGGTGTAAAGTGCATGAAGAAACTCCATGCTGATGGACTTTTGGAATCACTTGATTATGAATCAGTTGATGCTTGCGAACCATGCCTCATGGGCAAAGATGACTAAGACTCTGTTCTTCGGAACAATGGAGCGAGCAACAGATTTGTTGGAAATCATACATACTGATGTATGTGGTCCGATGAATATTGAGGCTTGCGACAGGTATCATTATTTTCTGATCTTCACAAATGATTTGAGCAGATATGGGTATATCTACTTAATGAAACACAAGTCTGAAATATTTGAAAAGTTCAAAGAATTTCAGAGTGAAGTGGAGAATCATCGTAACAAGAAAATAAAAGTTTCTATGATATGATCGCAGAGACAAATATTTGAGTTACGAGTTTGGCCTTCAGTTAAAAACAATGTGAAATAGTTTCACTACTCATGCCACCTGGAACACCACAGTGTAATGGTGTGTCCGAACGTCATAACCGTACTTTATTGAATATAGTACAATCTATGATGTCTCTTACCAATCTATCACTATCGTTTTGGGGTTATGCATTAGAGACAGCTGCATTCACATTAAATAGGGCACCATCTAAATCCGTTGAGACGACACCATATGAATTGTGGTTTGGCAAAGAACCAAAGTTGTCGTTTCTTAAAGTTTGGGGTTGTGATGCTTATATGAAAAAGTTTCATCCTAATAAGCTCAAACCCAAATTGGAGAAATTTGTCTTCATAGGATACCCAAAGGAGACTGTTGGGTACACCTTCTATCACAAATCCGAAGGCAAGACTTTTGTTGCTAAATTCGGAGTTTTTCTAGAGAAGGAGTTTCTCTCGAAAGAAGTGAGTGGGAGGAAAGTAGAACTTGATGAGGTAACTGTACCTGCTCCCTTATTGGAAAGTAGTTCATCACAGAAATCTGTTCCTGTGACTACTACACCAATTAGTGAGGAAGCTAATGATGATGATCATGTAACTTCAGATCAAGTTACTACCAAATCTCGTAGGTAAACCAGAGTGAGATCCGCACCAGAGTGGTACGGTAATCCTGTTCTAGAAGTCATGTTACTAGACCATGACGAACTTGCGAACTATGAGGAAGCGATGATGAGCCCAGATTCCGCGAAATGGTTTGAGGCCATAAAATCTGAGATATGATCCATGTATGAGAACAAAGTATGGACTTTGATGGATTTGCCCGATGATCGGCAAGCCATAGAAAATAAATGGATCTTCAAGAGGAAGACGGACGCTGATAGTAGTGTTACTATCTACAAAGCTAGAATTTTCGCAAAAGGTTTTCGACAAGTTCAAGGTGTTGACTACGATGAGATTTTCTCACTCGTATATATGTTTAAGTCTGTCCGAATCATGTTAGCAATTGCCGCATTTTATGAAATCTGGCAAATGGATAAACAAAACTGCTTTTCGTAATGGATTTCTTAAAGAAGAGTTGTATATGATGCAACCAGAAGGTTTTGTCAATCCTAAAGGTGTTAACAAAATATGCAAGCTCCAACGATCCATCTATGGACTGGTGCAAGCATCTCGGAGTTGGAATATACGCTTTGATAAATTGATCAAAGCATATAGTTTTATACAGACTTACGGTGAAGCCTGTATTTACAAGAAAGTGAGTGGGAGCACTACAACATTTCTGATAAGTATATGTGAACTACATATTGTTGATCGGAAATAATGTATAATTTTTTGGAAAGTATAAAGGAATATTTGAAAGGAGTTTTTCAAAGAAAGACCTCGGTGAAGCTGCTTACATATTGAGTATCAAGATCTATAGAGATAGATCAAGACACTTGATAAGTTTTTTCAATGAGTACATACCTTGACAAGATTTTGAAGTAGTTCAAAATGGAACAGTCAAAGAAAGAGTTCTTGCCTGTGTTGCAAGGTGTGAAATTGAGTAAGACTCAAAGCCCGACCACGGCAGAAGATAGAAATAGAATGAAAGTCATTCCCTATGCCTCAGCCATAGGTTCTATAAAGTATGCCATGCCGTGTACCAGATCTATTGTATACCCTACACTGTGTTAAGCAAGGGAGTACAATAGTGATCTAAGAGTAGATCACTGGACAGCGGTCAAAATTATCCTTAGTGGAATAAGGAAATATTTCTCAATTATGGAGGTGACAAAAAGGTTCGTCGTAAAAAGTTACGTCGATGCAGGTTTTGACACAGATCTGGATGACTCTAAGTCTCGATCTAGATACATATTGAAAGTGGGAGCAATTAGCTAGAGTAGCTCTGTGCAAAGCATTGTTGACATAAATATTTGCAAAATACTTACGGATCTGAATGTGACAGACCCGTTGACTAAAATTATCTCACAAGCAAAACATGATCACACCTTAGTACTCTTTGGGTGTTAATCACATAGCGATGTGAACTAGATTACTGACTCTAGTAAACCCTTTGGGTGTTGATCACATATCGATATGAACTATGGGTGTTAATCACATGGTGATGTGAACTATTGCTGTTAAATCACACGGCGATGTGAACTAGATTATTGACTCTAGTGCAAGTGGGAGTGAAGGAAATATGCCCTAGAGGCAATAATAAAGTTATTATTTATTTCCTTATATCATGATAAATGGTTTATTATTCATGCTAGAATTGTATTAACCGGAAACATAATACTTGTGTGAATACATAGACAAACAGAGTGTCACTAGTATGCCTCTACTTGACTAGCTCGTTAATCAAAAGATGGTTATGTTTCCTAACCATAAACAAAGTTGTTATTTTGATTAACGGGATCACATACGACTCACTATAGGGCGAATTCGAGCTCGGTACCCGGGGATCTAATGGTCAGAAATGATGGATGGCAGACACACCAGCATCACCAACTTAGTCTTGTGTAGGAGTACTAGCAAGATCCGTGCATTGCACGGAACATCAAGATGCATTTTTTTATAAAACACTTGTTGTGATTGACCCTTGCGGGAGTAATCCCATGTGTAAAAACTAATGATATCTCGAGAAATATGAGATAAGGTGAAGAGGAGTGGGGTGTGGTGGTGGTTGGTGGTCGAACTGAGCGGAGGCATGGGGATTGACGACACCGACCGCGGCCACCAGGCCAGTTTATTCCAGAGGCTTCCTTTCTTAATTGCTCAACAATGAGGTTTTTTGGAGATAAGGATGAACGAGGGAAGGCCTTGTCTGCAAATGTGGAGAGGGGTACGGGTATCTTTTAGTTTAATTTCCATCCGTCAGATATAGATCGGATGGTCTATATTGCAAGATGGCACACGTACCATCATCACCAACTCGGTTTTTTATAAGAGAAGAAATATAAGTATGGAGATACAAACGTATTATTGATACTTGCTTACATAAACTAGCATCTACATTCTATTCAACGCCTCAGCATGTGGGGCCTTAGCACAATGACTTCTTGACTGTGTAAAACGAAGATTTTCCTGTCACCGACAAGGAGGGGGTGACGGCGATGCGCTTTTTGGCTTGCTCTAGTCGTAGTAGTCATACTAGGTGGTCTAAGCACGTGTAGATTTATTCCTTCTCACGTCTCGTGTTCGCCGTACTGCCACGACTATTCATGAATAGATGGTAAGTTATTCACGGGGAAACCCTTGTTGAGCGTGTTTGCGCGCGCGAGAGACAGAGCATGTGTGATATGTTAGAGACTGAGGCAATGATAACATATTCTTTGTGTCTATGTGTGTGGAGGATAGAGAGAGACATGTACATGGGGCTTTGTGTTGTGTAACATGGAGACACATGTACATAATTAGAGAGTGAGTGTGTGAGATACACATGCGGACATGAGGAGAGATGAGGATCCAGGTAAATGGGTGTTTGTGCGTGTCTGTGTGTGTTTGTGCATGCGTTTGTGTGTGAGAGGGAGAGAGTGTATGTGGAGTAGAGAGACCACTGATGATGTAAACCTAGTATAAGGGAAGGGGGAATGGTGTGACATGTGT
Organism: Triticum urartu; assembly: GCF_003073215.2. Lineage (NCBI taxonomy): Eukaryota > Viridiplantae > Streptophyta > Magnoliopsida > Poales > Poaceae > Triticum > Triticum urartu. Next base: position 108,211,145 of record NC_053028.1, read on the forward strand.
AGTAGCGAGATAGCACGGGTGCGGGCGGGGGGAGCAGACTATTTGGAAGAGACATCGAGTGTGTGTGTGGGAGAGGGGTGTGAGAGCGAGAGAAAGAGAGAGCTAGCGACGGAGAGAGAGAGAGAGGAAGAGAGGGGGCGAGAGGGTTCATTTGTGTCCATAAATGGCGTATAGATCGGGAGACAATGTTGATGTTGTCCGAAATTGGCCTATGAACGAAGACGCAAGGGAAGCGAGTCATCGTGTGTGTGATAGGGACTTCATGAGAGATCTAGAATAGATGGTGTAGAGAACAATGTGCGAAATCGAGAACGATTATACATTAGGGAGCTATGCAAAGAGTCACGACATATATGTATAGAGGGAAGGAGCTGGGGCGGGTCCACATGTGGGAGAGATAGAAAGAGGAGAGTGGTGCACAAGGAGACAAAGTGTGCTTGTTTGCAGTGGGGGTGGTGTGTGAGGTGAGTGCGCGAGAACCACATAACTAGGGAGATAGACGTTTGGGGGCGACGTTTTGTGTGTATGGGAAATATACACTCTACATAGTGTGTGTGCTTGGGTAAGAGAGATAGCGGGAGACCTAGAGAGTGAGGGAAGAGATGTGTGCATGCCCGAGAGACAAAGTGATAGAGACCTATGTTGGGGTCCGAACTTTACAAGAGAGAGGGGTGTTAATGTGCTTGTGTGTTGTTGTTTGCGGGAGAGAACGACTTCTCTCTCTCTCTCTCTGTGTGTATGGTGGTGGGGGGGGGTTGACTTCAGATAAAGAGTGAGGTGTCTATATTTGAGGGACTTTAGCATAATTGAGATATTGTGCACTCATGGTTGATCAATTTGTTTCACAGTTTGTACTATGAGATAACGATACTTTTGAACATGCGTGATATACCTTGATGTACCAGAATTACAAACCTAAGATTGGAATTTTGGAAATTCGACTCCATCATTAGCTTTTGCAATTCATTTAAACGGAAGTACATTTTTAAGGCAGGGTTTCGTGATTTCAAATTCATATATCAAACCTAGAGATATACACATGCGGGCATGTTCAAACTTTATAATCATCCACTTTATTCATACACATACACATTTTTGCTTTTGTCATCATATTTAGGATAAACACATTTGGAATTTCATTTGAATTGGACCGTATGATGGTATTTGCTTGTAGTAGCTCAATGATCCATATTTGAATTGAATGGACAATCTAAGTTTCGAGTTGGAGACATTGATTTTCAAAACTTGCACATTTTTTTGCGTGCAAAACAAACAAATTGTCGGCCATGATATCATAGTCGGCCGTACGAGAGCAGAATACTTATAATTTTAGGCGCCAAAAGCTTTCAAACTTCCCGCTCACATCGAAATATCACGCGCCCGAAAGTTTAGCCCAGCGATATTCCTGTTTTACCCCTGCCACATGAACGAAAAAGGGCTGCTTTGGTAACTCCATTGTTTTCCCCTCTTTGCCCCCAACATTCTTCCCCAGAGCCCCTCCCCTTCCCCTCCCCGACCCCCCCAACCACGGCAAGCCGTCGAATCTAGTCCTCCGCCGCAGCAGTGGACCTCACACCCCGCCGGATCTACCTTCCGCACCTTGGAACCCCCAAATGCCAACTCACCACTTCACCGGAGCCGCTTCAGCGACTGGCTTGTCCACCGCTCCAGATCTCCTTGACCGCCATCATGGTCCACCGCACCGGATCTGCTTAACCGGCGCTCTCGTCCACCACAGCGTAGGCCCTTCACTGACTCCCTCGTACGCCCCTTCGCTGGCCCTTCATACAAGCCCTCATCCGCCGCAACAGATCCGCCTCACCGAAAGCACTGTACAACGCGCCCGCCGAAGCCTTCGTCCACTGCACCGGACCCGCTCCACGGATGCCATATTCAACTCCACCGGCCCTGCTTTACCGACGCCGCAGCCTCATCAGGTTATTTCGATTTGTACTCCTTCGGTTTTTCTCTTTATCGTGCAACTGTTCACTTACCACAGATGAGCTTTCTTGTATGTCGATAGGCGCCGCAACCGTAGCACTGGAGCCGCTTCAGCAACGGCGACAGCCGGCCCAAACTCAACCGCAACACGAGCACCATCGACGATCCTTAGCTATCAAGTATGACAACAATACCCATACGCCACCGAGAATCAGGTACTATTATCCACGGCCGGCGCCTACGTTGACTTTCCTAGCATAAGCAACGCACCTTTGAATTTCTTCAGGGCATCATTCAGTTTTTCATGAGACGCGTTATTCTGCTTGCACCTGTAGGGCCATACTTCTGGCAGTGAACATGTTACATGTGCTAAATTACATACCAGTGCACATATAGTTAATATGCTTTAGGTTTGTTCTGATGCCACCTGTTGGTTCCATCCGACTGCTTAATGTTCTCTATGCTTAATTACACATCAGCAAACTAGCATGTGGTTCCGCTGCTTTTTGTTCGTTTTACCCTACATTTTCTGATGCTAGCTATTACATCACTGCTCCGAGCCTCTGTTCATTACTTGTTTGCGTGTTCTTGATCTTCCCAAGTTGCATGACTAATTTGATGCTTCTATTAATTATGGAGCTTCCAACCCCATCAAACAAAATATTTGTTCTTTTGGGGCTGGCACCTTGAACAAGCATAAAAATGGAGGGAAGCAGATATACTCCCTCCGATTCTATTTACTCTGCGCATAACTCTTGACCCGCATACCAAGGAGGGCACTGGTTTAATTTTTCTGGACTAATTTGCCAATTAATTAGGGTAGAGGCGGATGGGGCGGGGCACAAAAGGAAACCAGCGCTAGGAATCGGCAACGCGCAGACTAATACGAGAAAACTGAGAAAAAGTTATACGCAAAGTAAAAAGAATCGGAGGGAGTATTGTCGTGTATGCACACACCCTTCTTTCATTAGTTTAGATGAACCATTGATGATCAATTCGGACCAGTGCATGCGATTAAAATTAATTTTACCTAAATAGATGGTGCAGAATAAACTACAACAACTAGATTTGCAACCACGGGATGCTGATGATATCTTCAAAGAACATTGCAACAGCAGCTAGGCTTCACAGCAACATATGGTAAGCCAGTGTGTTTTAGTACATGTGAAATGTAATGCGAGTGGGCTGCTTTCTTGGCTTGTGCCCTCAACGTGTAATCCTACTGAATTACAAATAGTTTAGTTGTCTGCTTTGCTATATTGCTTGATTCGAATGCTTATTTGTTGTTACGCTATACCTGAGTTGGCCAATATGTCTGCAGTGCCTGCTGTACTATCGTAAAGAAATGCATGCCTATTTCATTTGAGTCCTTAACTTTTCCTCTCAACTTCATCACAAGACTGTCTTCGTAGTTTATATGAGGCCACACTATTAAGTGCTTTCTCAGATTATTTCAACTGCTTAGATGCCTTGGCAACCTAAATATAGCGGTTGTACACTCCCTTTCAACTAGGGATGTCAACTGGGTCCGGTTTAATCCCGATTAAAGTCCACTAGTGGTATGATAGTTCAAAAGAGTTTTTGTTTTTTTGAGGAAAATGAACTAGGGAGGTAGCAAAAACTAACTAGATGGGACTGGCGGATTTCGTTTATTTGCCACTTACATCCCTAGTTTCATCTTACCATTTTAATTTCTTTTCAGCTGATGCTGCTTCGAACCATTTAAATATAGTTTGCCATGCTCGGCAATAATTCGTCCGTCGTTTACCATGTAAGCTTACTGCCTGGATCATACGATAACTATCTCTTACTGATGTCCAGCAGAAACCTTTCAGGATGCCGTTCACACTAGGACACAATGTACAACCCCAGAATCTATTTGTGGAAGCAGTGCGCCATCCATGTTACCAGATGGTAGCAGTTCAGAGGCAACACCGCCGAAGAGTAGTCTGAGCACAAATATTATAGTGCTTGAGGCTCTACTAGAGGCAGAAAGAGATGGTGTTGAAGGAAATATGCCCTAGAGGCAATAATAAAGTTATTATTTATTTCCTTATATCATGATAAATGTTTATTATTCATGCTAGAATTGTATTAACCGGAAACATAATACTTGTGTGAATACATAGACAAACAGAGTGTCACTAGTATGCCTCTACTTGACTAGCTCGTTAATCAAAGATGGTTATGTTTCCTAACCATGGACAAAGAGTTGTTATTTGATTAACGGGATCACATCATTAGGTGAATGATCTGATTGACATGACCCATTCCATTAGCTTAGCACCCGATCGTTTAGTATGTTGCTATTGCTTTCTTCATGACTTATACATGTTCCTATGACTATGAGATTATGCAACTCCCGTTTGCCGGAGGAACACTTTGTGTGCTACCAAACGTCACAACGTAACTGGGTGATTATAAAGGTGCTCTACAGGTGTCTCCAAAGGTACATGTTGGGTTGGCGTATTTCGAGATTAGGATTTGTCACTCCGATTGTCGGAGAGGTATCTCTGGGCCCTCTTGGTAATGCACATCACTTAAGCCTTGCAAGCATTGCAACTAATGAGTTAGTTGCGGGATGATGTATTACGGAACGAGTAAAGAGACTTGCCGGTAACGAGATTGAACTAGGTATTAAGATACCGACGATCGAATCTCGGGCAAGTAACATACCAATGACAAAGGGAACAACGTATGTTGTTATGCGGTCTGACCGATAAAGATCTTCATAGAATATGTAGGAGCCAATATGGGCATCCAGGTCCCGCTATTGGTTATTGACCGGAGACGTGTCTCGGTCATGTCTACATTGTTCTCGAACCCGTAGGGTCCGCACGCTTAAGGTTTCGATGACAGTTATATTATGAATTTATGAGTTTTGATGTACCGAAGGAGTTCGGAGTCCCGGATGAGATCGGGGACATGACGAGGAGTCTCGAAATGGTCGAGACGTAAAGATTGATATATTGGACGACTATATTCGGACATCGGAAAGGTTCCGAGTGATTCGGGTATTTTTCGGAGTACCGGGTAGTTACGGGAGAAGCAATGGGCCTTGATGGGCTTTAGTGGGAAGAGGAGAAAGGGACAAGGGGCTGCTGCGCCCCCCTCCCGTCTACTCCGAATTGGACTAGGGAAAAGGGGGCCGGCCACCTCTCCTTCTCCTCCACTTCCTTCTCCCTTCCTCCCCTCTTGGTGGACTCCTACTAGGACTTGGAGTCCTAGTAGGACTCCACATCCTGGCCGCACCTAGCCTTGGCCGGCCTCGTCCTCCTCCATCCTTTATATACTGAGGCAAGGGGCACCCCATGAACACAAGTTGATCCACGTGATCATATTCTTAGCCGTGTGCAGTGCCCCCTTCCACCATAGCCCTCGATAATATTGTAGCGGAGTTTAGGCGAAGCCCTGCTGCAGTAGTACATCAAGATCGTCACCACGCCGTCGTGCTGACGGAACTCTTCCCCGACACTTTGCTGGATCGGAGTCCGGGGATCATCATCGAGCTGAACGTGTGCTAGAACTCGGAGGTGCTGTAGTTTCGGTGCTTGATCGGTCGGACCATGGAGACGTACGACTACATCAACCAAACGCTTCCGTTGTCGATCTACAAGGTACGTAGATCATACTCTCCCCTCTCGTTGCTATGCATCACCATGATCTTGCGTGTGCGTAGGAATTTTTTTGAAATTACTACGTTCCCCAACAAGTGTGGCTGCCATGAATGAGGTAATATTTATCTTGAGGCTGGAAAATACGGAATTAGCGGCACGCATTATGCAAGCAACCCAAGAATTGGAGGAAGTAAGAATGTTGCATTTGAAGACGGAGGAGGTCCTACTGTTTCTGCTATCTAAAGCCCAAGATAATCCCGGTTCTTCTTTAGATACCAGTTGAAATTTTGATTATATTATTGTACTTGCATGTTGTGTCATGTCTCTGAATGGATTATGTTGCAAGACACCCTATGTTCTCCATGTGTTGTAATGATCCGAATTTTTTAGGTGAGGTAATCCTCAGTACTTGTATGATTGACATAAGGTGAACTGTTTGTCGTGTGAGCATATTGTATTGGATGAAATAACTGTTTGACTCAGAGTGTATCCAACCTACTGAATTCGAAGATCACGGCATTTCTAAATCATAATCATATATAAAGGTGGAATAAATCTTTGTTGTGGTTTTGAAGAAATAAATAGCAAAATGTATAATTATCTGTGGATATTTGTAATCGAATACAAATTGGATTTCAATTTAGTTTGCCAGGTCCCAGGGCAAACGTGAATGCTAATTCTCCCAAGTTTTGAATGAAGCGGCTAAACACCCACTATAATTTCTGGGCTGCTCGAAGCAAGTGTTTGCGAGATGGAAATTACTGTCTACCCCTGACACTTGACATCCTTATCGCCAGGATTTACACTGCTGTCGATAGGGGTAGACTAGTAACTTCAATCAGACGTGACACGACGGCCTCTGAGCCCATTCAGACACGGTGGGCGCCAAACGTGGGCGGCAAAACACATTTGATTCAAGCTCGTCCAAAAGACATGTGTCTCTTCCTCCATTTCCCCATTCATACACGGTGGGCGGCAAAACAAACTCTCCTCGTCCGAAATCGATGTAGGCTTATATTTTAAATAGGGGCAGATGTGTAACTTCCATCAGATGTGACACAACCGCCCTACCTGTCAGCCACGTTCATACACCATGGGCGCCAACCGTGGGCGGCAAAACACCCTCTCCTCACCCGAAATCGATGTAGGCTAATATTTTAAACAGGGGCAGATGTGTAACTTCCATCAGACGTGACACAACCGCCCTACCTGTCAGCCCCGTTCATACACCGTGGGCGCCAACCGTGGGCGGCAAAACACCCTTTCCTCGCCCAAAATAGTTACCGGCAAATATTTGGGAGATGCGAGATTACCGTCCTATCCCCAACCGACATGATGTCCGAAATTTTAAATGGGGGATAAGTTCATAACTTTCCCCCATTTCAGAGAAGCGCGTCCCAGAGTTTGAGATCCCCCCTCCCCTCCATTTCCCCATTCATACACCGTCAGCGGCACGACAACCTCCGCACTGCGGCCAACCTCCTTCGTCCGCCACCCCATCCTCCACCTTGCCGGAGCCGCTACCCCTACCCCGTCGTCCACTGCAAGAGATGGACGTCTCTCATCCACGGCGCTGGACCAGGATCCTTTCATCGCCTCCTCTCGCTTCATTGGCGCCATCGTCCACCTTGCCGTTGCCGCTCCTACGACCGCCTCATCCACGGCAACAGGATATATCCCCTGACCCGGCCGTCTGCCGTCTAAAGTCTTCTTCCCCGCTGCCGATAGCCATCGCACCCGCAGCACCCTCAACGTATCAGCATAGGCCTACACGGCATCGCAAGAGAGGTGGTACACTTCCATATGTGCTTAAGTTATTGATCTCACCCGGAAAATAGATCATAATTTGTTTACTATACTTTTCTTGTCCGTACCAAATCGTAGTGGCTAGTTGAAAGCAAACATTGGTTGCGAAGTAGCTTTGTCCGGTTTGCACCTTTAGATCCACCATGGCACGGGCACTATACTCGTAAAGCTTATGGTTTCCCCCCTTTATATTCACTACCATCATCGTAGGTGCTTCGTTTCGTGCTAGCACTGCTCCTCAAGACCTCAACCCAAAGCTTACGTGTTGAAATACGAATCTGATATGATGCTCATATCACTAAAATAGAGAATGTTTAATTGGTCACCTGATGTTCCTATATTCGTTTCGAAAAGCATGTGCGTCACCCACTGGTCCAGCTAGTTCCACTTTCCTGATTTTTCTCATGATGCTTAGGGTTTTCCCCTTTTATCTACTCTACTATGATCTGCGTAGGTGCTTTCTGTCGTACTAGCATTACTCCACCCTTCAAGCTAAACAACACAACACTCAGAATTCGAAAGCTTAGTTGTTCAAATATGATTGTGATATGATATTGATATTAGTTAACTGACACATTTAATTAGTTAGCTAAAGGTCCCACTTGGGTTTCCAAATGCATGTCGCGACATATAGAGAGACAGCATAATTGCATTTCTTTGTCACTTGTTGACCGTACTTTCTTGTCCATACCAAATCTTAGTTGTTATTTCAAAGAAAACATCGGTTTCTAACTACCCTTTGCGCGGTTTGCAGCTTCAGATCTGCCATCCCACTGCCATGGTCAACACTGTACTCATCATGCTTATGTTTTCCCCATTTTATGATGACCACAATCAGCCTACGTGGTTCATGTCGTAGTAGCACTACTCCACCCATCGGGCTAAACAAGCTTAGTTGTACAAATTCATATATGATATTATTGATGATATTAGTAAAACTGAGAGATGTTTAATTGGTTAGCTAAATGTTCCTACTTTAGTTTCGAAATGCATGTGAGCCACGTATGGAGAGACCGGAAAGAATATTATTTCTCTGTGCGCTCTGGTTCATCATGGGTGGCCAACCAACATTGTATTAAAAGACTTGTAATATCTTCAATCTGCTTGCTCTTCTGCTCTTCTTTAAGATGATACTCTTCTCTTGCGATCGACTGGTCAGGTCGAGTTGTTCTCCCTTAGTATATTTTGAATCTGTCAGGTCAGGTCGACTTGTTCTTCTTTACTATATGTTGAAGCTATCATCTGCGAAGTGTCATCACTTCTGGAGCTCTCATATTTTGAGTAGTAGGCCACATTATATTAATGCACACAACAAATTACAGCATGCATGGCATCTTTTAAAAGAATTACAGAGATATCACAAAGGGGTTTACAGGGAGGCAGTATTGGAATAGAATCACTTCTGCATTACAAAGAAAATCTCACTTGTTTTTATGTTTTCATGCATGTCAGATATTGAACATTATCAAAATAAATATGAGAATGGGCGCACGAGAGGAATATTGCGGAATGATCCACTGCCTAACAAACTTGGCATGGTGGACGATGGCCTATCTTATTCACCCATCAAGGTGCTTGCTCTAACTTTGCAAAGTTGTATTGGTCGCACATATTTTGCTTCTGACCTCTTGCATTACTTCTACGTTGTTACACCATGTGCTTAGTTTAAGCATCATATATGAGTATATGCCATACCTATCCATTTTCTGTACCTATTCCATGTGTCGTCACACTATGTTTTTCCAGTCAAATGTTGTTCTTTCGTAATAGGTGTCCAAAAGGAAGAGGGTGAGTGCAGGTCGTCAGGGAGTACAGACTAGGTATTTGGAAAAGGTAGTGATACCTGTTAAATCAGATAGATCAGCAGCCACAGAAAACACAGGCCCAACTGTACCACACTTTACCCCTACTCCAGTGGCCAAACCCCTATTAGAACTGCTGGGAGCCCAGCGTCAGGTACTGTCTATGATATCAATTCAAAATTTGAACTCCTAAATTTCTGCTTGTGCCTTACCTTCTCTCTTGTATGAAAACTAATTTCAGATGAATCTCCTTGCTCAATGGATCATACGATCTCAAAACAATAATGGGCTCTACATTGCTCTTGTCAGTACCTCTCTCCCTTTTGCCTTGTAACGCTGTACTTAATTAATTGCTATTTGGTTATGTATCATCAGTCTGCACCTGAGCTTCATTATCCCTTGTTTCTTCCAATATTATCTGATCTATATTTACTCTTTGCAAAATGTAGAATAATGACAACGCTTAGAAAGAATTTTCTTTGGGGAACTTATTGAATTATCCTTCCATCAACATGGAGAAGGGCTTTGTCCAGCCCGTGTTAACATGTAATGTAAGTTCATCCTTCTCAAGCCTTCAAACTTTGTTCTAGTATAGATTTGGATAGGCATCATTTCCTCCACTGTTGTTTGCTTTGCTGTTTACATCTGATTGGATGTTTGCAACAACTACCAGTTTCAAATTGTAGTTGTAAAAACATGTTCCTTATGCAAAATAGATCCATTTATTTGCTTATATAATTGTGAAACCCGTTACATGTCTCCTTTTTTCTCTTTCAGACTCGTATCTCTTACGCTAGGTAGAACTTTAGGGAAGATAGTGAGCCAAACCATCTTGAGGACAGCGAGATGACCCCAAGGTCCTGTCTTGATGAAGACAGTGAGTTGAAGCTACTCACCAGCAGGTGTGAGACAACCTCTGTGCAGTCGTTGCCTCAATCAGTTTGACTTCTTCAGTCTCAACTTAAAGCGGAAAGGCTTGCTTCAGCTCAGCTCCGACTTGAAGTCAAAGATGCAATGAAGATATCAGAGGACCGCCATGCACACCATCATGCCTTAAATCTAGTGTTGATGCATCTATCGTTGACACAACTGAGGTCTACTCAGCTTCTTCAGCTGTTGGGGGGGGGGGCAACCTGGCCAGGCCTAGTGCCTTCTGAAGTGCTCTCAGTTTTGTATATTCTTTTGTCGGCACGTTTATTTGCACTAGTGGCGAACTTTGATGCCCAGTGGATGTAATATGTGTGATAGCCGTGATAGCCTAGCGTAAGTTGCTTGCTTATTTATTTCCTTGTTGTCTTGTTTATTTGTTTGCTTCTAGTCATTGCAGTTCTTTTTCCGCGGTTTGCTAGTGGCTGCAATAACCTATTTTTTGAAACTAGGCTACAATAACCATGGGCTAATATTTACTGTAGTGACACTAGGCCTTCTACGGGCCGTAGAAACAGTGGGCCTTCTACGGGCCGTAGAAACAATGGACCTTCTACGGGCTGTATAAACAATGGGCCTTCTATGGGCCGTATCATCAATGGGCCTTATACGGGCAGTATGATCGATGGCCAAACATGGGCCAATAACAGGCCGCATTATGGCCGTAAACGGGCTAGAGTTGGAATCGTCCGTTCATGGGCGGACCATAACGGGCCATCATTAATAGGCCGTATTTGATGACGCTATGAAAACGGCCCAACATATTAACGGACCACAAACGGGCTGACTGTAACCGCAGGCTGAATTTGGCCCACAAGCAGAAAATGACAGTAACTGGCCGTAAGTAAACAAATGCTGGAAATGAGCCCAAGAATAAATGGGCTCTGAGAAGGCCGAAAGATAACATGGGCTGGAAACGGCCCAACGGAATAACGTGCCGTTAATGGGTATAAAGTGATACACTGTTCATTACGGGCCAGTTTCACCATGGGCCGTTAATGGGTGTAAAGTGATACACTGTTCATTATGGGCCAGTTTCACCACGGGCCGTTAATAGGCCAAGAGTTACATAGGGCCTCATATGGGCCGAAAGACATCATGGGCCATACATGGCCAGAAGTGAAAACGGGCTGGAATCATATTGGGTGGCCCAGGTGACGCTACTGGGCCTAATTCTGATAGGGCGTAACGGGCCTTGGGTTAGCGGGCTGTAAATGGGCTATATGTGAACAAGCCGTTAACAGGCTTTACATGGGCCGGCCCGCCACCTTTTGACCAAGTCAAACGGGCCGACCTTTTCACAGGAATGGGCCTCTGTTGGGCCATGCCACGTGTTGACGTATCATAGGCGCCTATCTGACCCACTGACGAGCTGACACGTGTTTCGTCCGACCAATAAGAAGTTTACACGTGGAAATTTCCCATTGGTCGGGGCTGTTAACGGGTTATTGGATCCAAAACCCGACCCGATAGCTTAACGGCGTTTCGTTACGATGGATGCCACGTGTCGGTCACCCTTGACGAAAGTACTTCTGTGACGCGCGATTTATCTCCATGGAAGTGGATACTTCCGTGATGATAATTTTGGTAATGTCATGGAAGACTTCTACGACAGCACATGTATGACTATCTTTGTTCTGTCATAAATTTGTCATGGATGTACATGCATGACAAAAACGCGACCTACTGTGACAAACACATATCATCACGGAAGTGTATTTTTTTGTAGTGTTAGCCTATCTGATCTCGTGGTAGATCAACTCTTGTACTATTCATCTCATCAAGAACAATCAAGCAGGACGTAGGGTATTACCTCCATCAAGAGGGCCCGAACCTGGGTAAACATCGTTGTCGGCGTTCTGGGAATGGGGGTCCCCAGACTTGCCTGCCTGCGGCCTACGGCGTGGCTCAAGTGGGGGCCCAGTGCAGCCCATCTTCATCAGCACAAGCTCAAGACCCTTGCGAGGGGCCAAGCCTCGCGGGGCGGCCGACAAGAAGCTTCCTCAGAGGCAGCCTCATTAGGCAGGATCGCGAGGAGGCGGAGAGATCATGGCAGGGGTACCTCGCGAGGAACCCGTGATGCAAGCCATGACGATCGAGACCAGGCGGGCGCCAGCCTGCGCAGTGTCCTTGTTTCCCCTTTGGTGCAAAGGGGCAAGCACAGGCCAAGGCATCAGGCAAAGGTTGCCGTTCCGGTGCAATGAGACCAAGACCAGCAGAGCGACAGGACGGAGGTCACCGTGGAGCCCAATACGGCGTCATCATCAGTACTTTTGGCAGCCGAAGACCACCTTTGGTCAGGATAACTTGTACTACATGTTCCCCTTCAAAATGGCCAATTGTTGGCGCCCTTCCCGCGCATTATTTGGGGAGAGGCCCAGGGCCTCTATAAATAGAGCTAGCCACCACAGAGTAGAGGGATCCATCTAGGGAGAAAACATCTAGAAATCTGGTAGAACCCTAGCAGAGAGAGAGGGAGAGGCGACTGAACTCACCCTAGCAGTTCATCGCACCAGCTCAAGAACACCTCTCGCGAGGATGTTCTTCCTTTGTACCGATCCTCATCAGCCCCTGAGGCAATCCACCACACCACACACTGGAGTAGGGTATTACACCACAACGGTGGCCCGAACCAGTATAAACCTTGTGTCCCTTGTGTTGTTTGTTGTTTCCAGCTCAAATCATGCGAGGAGATTGAACGTAGATTGGTAGGGGAGAGATCTCCGCGCGCACCCCAGTGTTTGAACTTCAAGGGTCTGCCGGAACCCGAAATCCGACATTTGGCGCACTAGGTAGGGGTGCGCCGGAATCTTTCTTCCGCCGTTCGCGTGTGATCTTCCATTGTGTCCATGGCTGACGCTCGTCGGGCTCACGCCGAGCGCCGGGCTACTCTCGCCACCCGCGTCACCCAGACGGCGCCCATCGGCGGACGTCCTCGTCGTTCCCCGTCGCTCGCCGCCAACGCCGCCACCGGCCCGGCGGGGAACGAGCAGTAGGCCTCCTTCCAGCATCCTTTGGTGCGGCGGGAGGGCCGCACCGCCACACCGTCGCTAACTCCAGCCGCTTCATTGTCCCACGCCCGTCGCGCCCCCACGGACGCGCACGCCGCACTGCTCCTAGCAAGAGAACTCTTGCACTACTGCTCCGTCGACGACCTCTACGAAGACTGGCTCACCCGCATCACCGAGCTCGTCAGCACCGCAGGGGGCTCCCCCTTGCCGTCCCTCTCGCTGCCTCGCCCTCCATTCCGTGCATGAGGCGAGGATCAGGAGGTGCCTCCACCACCTCCTCCCCAAGGAGGTGCCCTGGCTCCAAGGCGCACAGCCCCGGGGCAACCCTCCCCGTCCGGCGCATGCGCAACAAGGAAGGAGCTGCCAAGAGATTCCTCGTCCCCAAGAATGTGCTCACGCGCTCCCAGCGCCGGCGCGCCAAGATCGCGTCCCTGCACCTCCACGCCAAGACCCCGCGCTGCTCCAAGCGGCGGCACGCGGTAATCCCCATGAGCAAGCCCAGTACCAGCAAAAGGCATCGGTGGCCACAATAGGCTGCCGTGCTCTCACCCCCGAGCTACGCGGCGTCGCATGGCCAGGCAAGTTCAAGCCTGACCTGCCCCCTCGCTACGATGGCACGGCGGACCCTGCGGAGTTCCTGCAACTCTACGAGCTATGCATCGAAGCCGCCAACGGAGACGAAAGGGTCATGGAGAACTGGTTTCCGATGGCGCTCAAGGTCGGGTCCCGCACCTGGCTCCTGAACCTGGCTCCTGGCACAATCTCCTCCTGGGACGAGATGCGCACTCGCTTCATCGCCAACTTCCAGGGCACTCGCGACCGGCCCCTAGCCGTAAGCGATCTGCGCTGCATCAAGCAGCAGCAGGGGAAACCCTGCAGAAATACATCCAGCGCTTCAACAACGCTCGCCTCAAGATCCCCAAGGTGACTGAAGAAGCCATCATCTCGGCCTTCTCCGATGGCGTACGCGACGTCAAGATGAAAGAGGAGCTAGCAATTCATGAAGACCTGTGCACATCCCTGGAGCTATTCAACTTGGCGACCAAGTGCACCAGGGCTGAGGAAGGGCGCCTTCCCTCCTCGAACTCCCGGCTGCCGACCCAGAAGAGAAGAAGCCCAAGGCCAAGGACGTGAAGCGCAAGGGGGTTGCCGTGCTCGCAGCGGAGCCAGACACCAAGCGAGGCAGGGATCAACCCGAGTCATCCAAAGGCAGCCGGTACTGCGTGTACCACGACCTCCACACCCACAACACCAACGAATGTCAAGAGCTCAGGGCCGTGAGAGATGGACATTTCGGCCGACGCCCCAAGCGCAACTACAGGGGCTATGGCCGAGGAGGAGGAAGAGGTGGCGGACGATGGGAAGACCGTGGCCCTCGCCAAGGGTGGCGTGACCGAGCTCGCGAGCATCACTGGAAGGACCAGCCTCATGAGGGAGGCTAGAGAGATCAGCCTCGTGAGGATCTCCCGTGCGGCAACGTAGACCTTCCTCCTCTGCCGCCACCGCCAAGGAGGAACGAAGACCAACATCAGGACGAGGGGGCTGGGGGCTTCCAGGAGCCACACACAATTGCTTGCATCTTGGGTGGCGCGTAGGCCCCAGCCTCACAGTGCATCTTCAAGCAGTTTGCTCGCGAGGTGAATGCAGTCCTCCCCAAGCTTGAGGCCACGCGCCCTCTCAGGTGGTCCGCGTGCGCTATCACGTTCAGCTCAGCGGATCAGCTCAAGTGCGCGGCAGAGGCCGGAGTCCTTCCTATGCTTTGCTCCCCAGTCATCAGCAACGTGCAGGTCACCAGGACCCTCATTGACGGCGGAGCAGGACTCAATGTCCTGTCCGTCGAGACGTTCGACAATCTCCAAGTGCCGTACGATCAGCTTCAGCCAACCAAGCCATTCTCAGGAGTCAATGATGGTTCCACTGTTCCCATAGGGCAGGTTCGCCTTCCAGTCACCTTCGGGCAGCGCAACAACTACCGCACCGAGCTCATTGACTTCAACGTCGCCCACATCCGTCTGCCATACAACACCATCCTCGGGTACCCAGCCCTGGCCAAGTTCATGGCAGTGAGTCACCATGGATACAATGTCCTCAAGATACCAGGAAGCGGTGGAGTCATCACCGTACCCTGTGAAGAAAGGGACGCAGTGTGTTCGCTTGAGCGCCCATTCCAAGCTGCAGCAATCAAAGACCCGGACCGCGGAAAAGGAAGACTTCCCGAGGCGACCCCCAAGAAGAAGAAGGCTTCGCCTCGCCCAAGCCATTAGTAGGCAGGCGCCTCTGGAGGTGTTGCATCAGGATCTGCGCCCAATTAGGGAGCGCCACCTTCTCTCGCATAGGAAAGCACGCCCGGCGCCCTCCTCAGGTAGGGCTCGGGGGCTCTTTCTTGGAGAGCCACCGACTTTGCCAAGGTCACGAGGGAGGCGCTCGGGCACCACTTGGAGGGGTGCTTCCAGGCATGTTTCCCTCAGGAAGGTACAAGGCAAGGAAGACCAAACCCTCAGGAGTTCATCGCAAGCAACACTCAGGAGCTACAGGAGTCGAGAGTCATGTGCGGCAGCTGCCGCTCTCTCACCATGGCCCCACATCCAGGTGAGGATGGTGGGCTGCGCGTCTGTGTCAATGTGCCAAAGCTCAACCAAGCCGCGTCACAGGAGCGCCTCTGGCCTTGCGAGTGGGGTGCTGCGAGGGTCCACCTCACAGCTACGTTTGCATGCCTTTCGGCCTGCCGAACGCAGTCGCCGCTCATCAGCGCTTGCTGAGGAGCATTCTGGAGGCTCAGGAGGTTAGGCATCGTGCGGTCCAGGCAGAGATGGAGATGGCTCTCGGAGACCCACCTGTGCCCCCGGAGCCTCCCGAGGTCCCTGGGCCTGGGGGCTCGTGAGGGTCGACGTCTTCATTGCGCGTCGCCTGCTTCTTCAACATCACTCCATCTTCAACGGCACCAGGTGACATCTTTCTAAGTTCCGCTTTTAGCTGGGAGCGCCCACAGGGCCGCATCATTCCCAGGTCGCGTGGGTCCGTCCCTGCGGCATGTATCCATTTTGCTTATGCTCTTTACTTACCTTGTCGGGGGCGCCCCTCGGGCTGCATCATCCCCGAGCTACTCGGGCCTGGCCCTGCAGCGTTTGCTTTTCCTGCGTCTATTTAAAATGAATTTGCTCTTTCGAACTCAATTATCACCTGCTGGTTATCGCAAACTTCTCCTCTTTCATGCAAAGCGCTTGCACGTTAAAAGGGGGGTACCTGAGCATCGCGACTCATGGACTCCTACTGGCTCTCCAGCCCTCACCCCCTGGCCTTGACCCACGGCATCGCGACCCGTCATACCAGCAGCGACTGAGCTCGCTCGAGGGTCGGGACCTGAGGACGTAGAGCATTTGCATTCTGACCACCCTGCAGGAACACACCATTGATAAAGGCCCAGAGCCAGGCGCAACCTGCCTCGAGGTAGGGCCTCATGAGTCCCGCGCTGGCTCACGAGTGCCCAGATACACCTCTCCTAGCCCTACCATGCTGGCCACGTGTCAGGGCGGGGCTATACACGCCCCGGGGGCTCCTCCCGGAGGGGAGCCCCCTCCCACGTACCAGTGGAAGCACCATGCTCCGCGCTGGCTGACGACACTACCGAGGAGCGGCTATGCCCGTACACATACGGAAGCGCTATGCTCCGCGCTGGTGATAAACAACTGAGGGCGGCCTCCGGCCGTACCAACCTTAGGGAGCCCAGAGCTCAGTGTCTGGCACCATCACAACGCCTCCCCTCAGGAGCGCCGTGCGAGGGGGCTGGACACGGGGGCTACGCCCGGGCCTCGCCCGAGCGCACGCCACCCAGCCAGGTCCCCCGGACCTGGTCGTCACGCGCCCCTCCCTGAGCGGAGCCAAGGTATGGAAACCCGTTTGAACGTCAAGGGGGACTCCTGAGCATCGCGACTCAGGAGCCTAACTTGCCCCGTAGCCCCTCACTCCTTAGTCTCGTCTTGGTTTCCGGTCGGGGCAAACGCTGGGTGAGGTACGCGCGGGGCCGGGCCCTACTGACGTAGAACGATCAATCCGCTCCTCGTTCCCCCTTTTTCCTACTTGTTGCTTGTGCGTCAAGGGGGATTCCTGAGCATCGCGACTCAGGAGCCTAACTTGCCACATAGCCCCTCACTCGTTAGTCCCGTCCTGGTTTCCGGTCAAGGCTAACGCTGGGTGAGGTATGCGCGGGGCCGGGCCCTGCCGACGTAGAGCGCGAGCAAGTGGGGGAGAAAAATGCAAATTCCAGGAAATTCAAAGCAAATACTACAAGCCATAGATTGTTTCACGACGTCAAACACAAGTCTAAACGCCTCCGCGAGGCATGGTGCATGCCGCAGGAATAAAAGCAGGACAGAAGCCGCGAAGGGATCACTCTCCAGTGGCATCGCTTCCTGGGGCTGCGGAGCTGGCGGCACCATGCCCGGGCAAGATGCTAAAGGCGCGGAACCTTCCCAGCAAAGCTTCGGCTCGGCCTTCCACGGCCTCAGCGGCAGCGGTGGAAAGGTCGCCGCTCACGGGCTCGAGAAGGGCATCGAGGTCGACGTTGGGTTCGCGCAGGTAGACGTGGCTGAGGACACGCGTCAGCGCCGCCGAAGACAGGGCACGCACCTCGGCCTCGGCCGTGGGGCCAAGGCCGTCTACGACATCTTCAAGCGCACAGACCAGGAAGGGAAGCAGCTTGGCGGGGCCGTCCTCCGTGCCGGCTAGCGGCTCCTCCAAGCCGCTCTCGTAAAGCGTCTTCAGCGCGACACGAGCCCTCTTCTCCATCTTTGCGAAGGCCACCCGATCCTCCGCCAGGACCTTCGCCTTGGCGTCCAGCTCGGCCCTCTCCGCCTGCAGCGACCGCTCCAGCGTGTCCAGTTCGCCGTGGCGGTCATCGAGCTTGGCGTCCCGGTCCTTGACAACAGCCTCCCGAACCTTCATCTCCTTCTCATTCTCCTGGCGGCCGTGGCCCTCCTTGGCGAGCTCGTCGTGCAGGCCTTGCAGCTCGACCTCCAGCTCCTTGCAGCGGGCCTTGGCAGTCGCAGCATCGCCCAGGGCAGCGTCTCGGGCGGCCTTGACTTGGTTGGCGGCCTGCTTCTCCCCATCGGAGGCCGCCATGGCCTGGCTCAGCGCTGCTCGGACAGAGGCAGCAGAACGGGCCCAGCCAGAAGCTATCTCCAGGCGCCCGGCCGCTAGGCGAGGGTCTGCGCTCAGAAGATCCTCCCGCAGCTGGCTCATTTCACTGGCGACCTGGTCCAGGACGGCGGCAGAGGAGGCAGAAGAAGCAGGAACCGACGGAGCGGGCGAAGAAGACGGCGGTGTGATCACGGCTTGGCAGGAAGGAACCCCCTAGGCCTTGGCTGCCCTAGCTGCAGCATCAAGCGCAGTCGACTCCAGGGTCAGCGGGGCCACGGGGGCTGACTCCTTGCGAAGGCGTCCCAGTCGGCCTCACAAGGATGATCAAACCAGGGAGGCGCGAGCCGCGCCATCTTCCTCCCCAGCGGACGAAGGCACCGCCCCGGCAGATGGACTCGCACCAAGCGGAGCCGCAGAAGCCCCTCTCAACCTCTTCGCCGCAGGCACCGGCCTGACAAGAGAATATGGACGCCAAGCCTCAGCGGCAGAAACCAAGCAAGCGGGAATCAAGCACTTACTGGTCGCCGCTCACGGACCCAAGCAACTTCCGGCCGAACTTGAAGCCCGAGAGCCTGCAGCTCGGGTCAGCCTCGGGAGGCCCGGAAGCAAAAGCCACGTCGGGAGGGCTGGGGCTGGCTTCAGACCGCCCAGGGATCGAAGCGGGCCCTGGGGGAACCAGCCCCGACCTGCCCTTCCTTGTGGCCAAGGGAGAGTCCTCCCCTCCTCGCCCGGCGCCGGCATCGTCGTCATCCGGCATGGAGCGGAGGGCCCGAGACCTGAGCCGAGGGAAGGACTCCCCCGACTCCTCACCAGTCGCCTTGAAGACGGACTCTTCCTCCTCCGCCTCTTCTTCCTCCTCACTCTCGCTGGAGCTGCCAGAGGACACGTCCACCATCGCCAGCGCCGCAAGATCCTCGGGAGCTACCGCGGGCACCAGCCCCTCACCGTTGAAGGTGGGCATGGCGTTTACCACCTACTCCTAGTCGTCGCGAAGGAACAGGGGGACGGGGGCGCCCACTGGCTTCGCCACGTCTCCTCCAACCAAGGAATGGAGGGCCGTGACCAGATTCTCATCGGTCAGGGCCTCCGAGCTCAGGCGCAAGGCAGCGTCCGCTTCCCCAAGCCTCCACAACGGGAGCGAGTGATCCTGGAGTGGAGCCACCCGGTGCTCCAAGAACTCCCTCAGGAGCGTGGCTCCGGTCAGCTTCGCCACCCCCAAGTTGCTTGGCCTCAGGTCCGCGTCCATCCTCTTCAGCATCACCCTCGCACGGGGGTCGACAAGCTCCGCGCGGGACCACGCGTCGACGGCCTTGGGCTGCCCCATAGGCAGTACCAGACGGGGGTGGAGACGCCCAACGTCCACCATGACCCACTTGCTCCAGAAGCCTTCGATCCTCTTCCCAGGCTTTGAGATGGCATTCGAATTGGAGTACGCGATGAAGCTCGCACATGCGGAGACATGGACACCAGAAACCCAGAGGGAAAAGTAGTGGCGCAGCAAGGCCACCGAGGGCTTTTCCCTGACATGAGCCTCACAGTAGTAGGCAAAGATCGCCAGGAGAAGAACGGAGTTGGGGTGCATGTGCAGAGCCTGCAAGTTGTACTGGCGGAGGACAGCAAAGAAGAACTCAGAGAAAGGAGGCACCAGACCAGCGACAATGGCGCTCACAAAGAGCGGATAGAAGGTGCTCCCCTTGGCTTCAGGCTGGTCGGAACCGGCCTTGAGCACAGTCACCCCCTTGCATCCCTGTGCCACCGTCATCAGGCGCGTAAGGGCGAGGTTCTTCTCCGATAGGTTCGTGGAATCCAGGGCCGGCGAGTACCAGGCATCAGTCGGGGACTTGCGAGGCGCCATGGCGTGCCGGATGAGAAGGATTGAGACAGATCTGGAGGATTTCGGAAGCAAGAAGGAGGAGAGCGAGAAAGGGGATCTGGAGCGAGGCGAAGGAGAACAAAGCAAGTCAGTCTGGCCCGGGCACCTCTTTTGTCAGATGGGCAGTTGCCGAGGCATCGTGGGGAAGCGCAGTCTCCCATGTCCAATCAATCGCCACACGGCGCCCAAGGCCGTAGGTTGTTGGGGCCCGCGGTGCTTCGCGCTTACCCCTTTGCTTTCCTGCTAGGTCAAGCCTGGGCGCGCCTTGGGCCCCAGGGCTACTGTCGGTGTTCTGGGAATGAGGGTCCCCAGACTGGCCTGCCTGCGGCCTGCGGCGTGGCTCAAGTGGGGCCCCAGTGCGGCCCATCTTCATCAGCATAAGCTCAAGACCCTCGCGAGGGGCCAAGCCTCACGGGGCGTCGACAGGAAGCTTCCTTAGAGGAAGCCTCATCAGGCAGGCTCGCGAGGAAGCGGAGAGATCAAGGCAGGGGTACCTCGCGAGGAACCCGTGATGCAAGCCATGACGATCGAGACCAGACGGGCGCCAGCCTGCGCAGTGTCCTTGTTTCCCCTTTGGTGCAAAGGGGGAAAGCACAGGACAAGGCATCAGGCAAAGGTTGCCGTTCCGGTGCAATGAGACCAAGACCAGCAGAGCGGCAGGACGGAGGTCACCGTGGAGCCCAAGACGGCGTCATCATCAGTACTTTTGGCAGTCGAAGACCACCTTTGGTCAGGATAACTTGTACTACATGTTCCCCTTCAAAATGGCCAATTGTTGGCGCCCTTCCCGCGTATTATTTGGGGAGAGGCCCAGGGCCTCTATAAATAGAGCTAGCCACCACAGAGTAGAGGGATCCATCTAGGGAGAAAACATCTAGAAATCTGGTAGAACCCTAGCAGAGAGAGAGGGAGAGGCGACTGAACTCATCCTAGTAGTTCATTGCACCAGTTCAAGAACACCTTTCATGAGGCTGTTCTTCCTTTGTACTAATCCTCATCAGCCGCTGAGGCAATCCACCACACCACACACCAGAGTAGGGTATTACACCACAACGGTGGCCCGAACCAGTATAAACCTTGTGTTCCTTGCGTTGTTCGTTGTTTCCAGCTCAAATCACGCGAGGAGATTGAATGTAGATCGGTAGGGGAGAGATCTCCACGGGCACCCCAGTGTTCGAACCTCAAGGGTCTGCCGGAACCCGAAATCCGACAATCGTGTCCCCCGTCTCCTGTTACCATCCGCCTAGACGCACAGTTCGGGACCCCCTACCCGAGATCCACCGGTTTTGACACCGACACTTTGCCAAGGCAATTGCACCAGTATTGTCAGAAAAGATTTTCATTGGACCCGATGCACTAGGTATGACACCTAGATCGGATCTGAACTCCTTCATCCAGACTCCTTCATTTGCTGCTTCCGAAGCAGCCATGTACTTCACTTCACACGTAGATCCCGCCACGACGCTTTGCTTGGAACTGCACCAACTGACAGGTCCACCATTCAACAAAAATACGTATCCGGTTTGCGACTTAGAGTCATCCGGATCAGTGTCATAGCTTGCATCAACGTAACCGTTTACGACGAGCTCTTTGTCACCTCCATAAATGAGAAACATATCCTTAGTCCTTTTCAGGCATTTTAGGATGTTCTTGACCGCTGTCTAGTGATCCACTCCTGGATTACTTTGGTACCTCCCTGCTAGACATATAGCAAGGCACACATCAGGTCTAGTACACAGCATAGCATACATGATAGAACCTATGGCTGAGGCATAGGGAATGACTTTCATTTTCTCTCTATCTTCTGCAGTAGTCAGGCATTGAGTCTGACTCAACTTCACACCTTGTAACACAGGCAAGAACCCTTTCTTTGACTGATCCATTTTGAACTTCTTCAAAACGTTATCAAGGAATGTGCTTTGTGAAAGTCCAATTAAGTGTCTTGATATATCTCTATAGATCTTGATGCCTAATATGTAAGCAGCTTCATCGAGGTCTTTCATAGAAAAACTCTTATTCAAGTATCCTTTTATGCTATCCAGAAATTATATACCATTTCCAATCAACAATATGTCACCCACATATAATATTAGAAATTCTACAGAGCTCCCACTCACTTTCTTGTAAATACAGGCTTCTCCAAAAGTCTGTATAAAACCATATGCTTTGATCACACTATCAAAACGTTTATTCCAACTCCGAGAGGCTTGCACCAGTCCATAAATAGATCGCTGGAGCTTGCGCACTTTGTTAGCATCCTTTGGATCGACAAAACCTTCCGGTTGCATCATATACAACTCTTCTTCCAGAAATCCATTCAGGAATGCAGTTTTGACATCCATTTGCCAAATCTCATAATCATAAAATGCAGCAAATGCTAACATGATTCGGACAGACTTAAGCGTCGCTACGGGTGAGAAATTCTCATCATAGTCAACTCCTTGAACTTGTCGAAAACCTTTCGCAACAAGTCGAGCTTTGTAGATAGTAACATTACCGTCAGCGTCGGTCTTCTTCTTGAAGATCCATTTATTTTCTATGGCTTGCCAATCATCGGGAAATCCACCAAAAAGTCCACACTTTGTTCTCATACATGGATCCCATCTCAGATTTCATGGCCTCAAACCATTTTGCGGAATCTAGGCTCATCATCGCTTCCTCATAGTTCGTAGGTTCACCATGGTCTAGTAACATGACTTCCAGAACAGGATTACCATACCACTCTAGTGCGGATCGTGCTCTAGTTGATCTACGAAGTTCTGTAGTTACTTGATCTGAAGCTTCATGATCATCATCATTAGCTTCCTCACTAATTGGTGTAGGCATCACTGGAACAGATTTCTGTGATGAACTACCTTTCAATTCGGGAGCAGGTACAATTACCTCATCAAGTTCTACTTTCCTCCCACTCACTTCTTTCGAGGGAAACTCCTTCTCTAGAAAGGATCCATTCTTAGCAACAAATATTTTGCCTTCGGATCTGTGATAGAAGGTGTACCCGACAGTCTCCTTTGGGTATCCTATGAAGACACACTTCTCTGATTTGGGTTCGAGCTTATCAGGTTGAAGCTTTTTCACATAAGCATCGAAGCCTCAAACTTTAAGAAACGACAGCTTTGGTTTCTTGCCAAACCACAGTTCATAAGGTGTCATCTCAACGGATTTTGATGGTGCCCTATTTAAAGTGAATGTAGCCGTCTCTAAAGCATAACCCCAAAACGATAGCGGTAAATCAGTAAGAGACATCATAGACCGCACCATATCCAGTAAAGTACGGTTACGACGTTCGGACACACCATTACGCTATGGTGTTTCGGGTGGTGTCAGTTGTGAACTATTCCACATTGTTTCAAATGAAGACCAAACTCGTACCTCAAATATTCTCCTCCACGATCAGATCGTAGAAATTTTATTTTCTTGTTACGATGATTTTCCACTTCACTCTGAAATTCTTTGAACTTTTCAAATGTTTCAGACTTATGTTTCATCAAGTAGATACACCCATATCTGCTCAAATCATCTGTGAAGGTCAGAAAGTAATGATACCCGCCGCGAGCATCAACACTCATTAGACCGCATACATCAGCATGTATTATTTCCAATAAGTTAGTTGCTCGCTCCATAGTTCCGGAGAACGGAGTTTTAGTCATCTTGCCCATGAGGCATGGTTCGCAAGCACCAAGTGATTCATAATCAAGTGATTCCAAAAGTCCACTGGCATGGAGTTTCTTCATGCGCTTTACACCAATATGACCTAAATGGCAGTGCCACAAATAAGTTGCACTATCATTATCAACTTTGCATCTTTTGGTTCCAATACTATGAACATGTGTATCATCACGATCGAGATTCAATAAGTATAGACCACTCATAAGGGGTGCATGACCATAAAAGATATTACTCATATAAATAGAACAACCATTATTCTACGATTTAAATGAATAACCGTCTCGCATCAAACAAAATCCAGATATAATGTTCATGCTTAACGCTGGCACCAAATAACAATTATTCAGGTCTAAAACTAATCCCAAAGGTAGATGTAGAGGTAGCATGCCGATTGCGATCACATCAACTTTGGAACCATTTCCCATGCGCATCATCACCTCGTCCTTAGCCAACCTTCGTTTAATCCGTAGTCCCTATTTTGAGTTGCAAATATGAGCAACAGAACCAGTATCAAATACCCAGGTGCTACTACGAGTATTAGCAAGGTACACATCAATAACATGTATATCAAATATACCTTTCACTTTGCCATCCTTCTTATCCGCCAAATACTTGGGGCAATTCCGCTTCCATTGACCAGTCCCTTTGTAGTAGAAGCACTCAGTCTCAGGCTTAGGTCCAGACTTGGGCTTCTTTACTTGAGCAAAATTTTTTTTGCCATTCTTCTTGAAGTTCCCCTTCTTCCCTTTACCCTTTTTCTTGAAACTAGTGGTCTTGTTAACCATCAACACTTGATGCTCCTTTTTGATTTCTACCTCCGCAGCTTTTAGCATCACGAAGATCTCGGGAATTGTCTTATCCATCCCTTGCATATTATAGTTCATCACGAAGCTTTTGTAGCTTGGTGCAGTGATTGAAGAACTCTGTCAATGACACTATCATCGGGAAGATTAACTCCCAGTTGAGTCAAGTGGTTGTGGTACCCAGACATTCTGAGTATATGTTCACTGACAGAACTATGCTCCTCCATCTTGCAGTTGTAGAACTTATTGGAGACTTCATATCTCTCTATCCGGGCATTTGCTTGAAATATTAACGTCAACGCCTGGAACATCTCATATGCTCCATGACGTTCAAAACATCGTTGAAGTCCTGGTTCTAAGCCATAAAGCATGGCACACTGAACTATCGAGTAGTCATCAGCTCTGCTTTGCCAGACATTCTTGACGTCATCAGTAGCAGTTGCACCAGACCTGGCACCTAACGGTGCTTCCAGGACATAATTCTTTTGTGCAGCAATGAGGATAATCCTCAAGTTACGGACCCACTCCGTGTAGTTTCTGCCATCATCTTTCAACTTAGCTTTATCTAGGAACGCATTAAAATTCAAAGGAACGGTAGCACGGGCCATTGATATACAACAACATAGACATGCAAAATACTACCAGGTACTAAGTTCATGATAAATTAAAGTTCAATTAATCATATTACTAAAGAACTACCACTTAGATAGACATCCCTCTGGTCATCCAAATGATCACGTGATCCGTCTCAACTAAACCATGTCCGATCATCACGTGAGATGGAGTAGTTTTCAACGGTGAACATCACCATGTTGATCATATCTATTATATGATTCACGCTTGATCTTTCGATCTTAGTGTTCCGAGACCATATCTGCATATGCTAGGCTCGTCAAGTTTAACCCGAGTATTCTGCTTGTGCAAAACTGGCTTGCACACATTGTATGTGAACGTAGAGCTTATCACACCCGATCATCACATGGTGTCTCGGCACGACGAACTGTAGCAACGGTGCATACTCAGGGAGAACACTTATATCTTGAAATTTAGTGAGGGATCATCTTATAATGCTATCGTCGTACTAAGCAAAATAAGATGCATAAAAGGATAAGCATCACATGCAATCAAAATATGTGACATGATATGGCCATCATCATCTTGTGCTCATGATCTCCATCACCGAAGCATCGTCATGATCTCCATCATCACCGGCGCGACACTTTGATCTCCATCATAGCATCGTTGTCGTCTCGCCAATGTTGCTTCCACGACTATCACTACCGCTTAGTGATACAGTAACGCATTTACATGGCGATTGCATTGCATACAATAAAGCAACAACCATAAGGCTCCTCCAGTTGCCGATAACTTTACAAAACATGATCATCTCATACAGCAACTTATATCTCATCACGTCTTGACCATATCATATCACAAGCATACCTTGTAAAAACAAGTTAGACGTCCTCTACTTTTGTCAGGACCCCGATCCTAAGTCACACTGATCTAGCATGTAACACATCATATCACTTTGCGGCCTCACGCACGGTATTCCCACGGGTGCCACCTTACCTGGCCCGGGACCGTTTGCGCCTTTTGGCTCACGTATATGATAGTGTCGCTGGCATCCATATGACAGAGAACCCGGGCCGACATGACTAGTCATGAACCCAAAGTGGCGCTAACTTACGGGGACAGGCATACATGAACCATCATCGAACGTGTCGGTCATCATTGTGTGAATCCGGGCTGTAGCAACTGGGCTAACAGGACTCCGGTAAACCGGGCTGTAGCAGGCTAGCAGGGCTCCGGAAGTCACCGCGTGACATTTCCCCGAAGGGACAGGCACAGGAATGAAGTGGATCACATGCCGGCCAGTCTAAGGGTTCCGGAGCAGTAGTAACTGGGCTAGCAGGACTCCGGTAAACCGGGCTATAGCAGACTACCATGGCTCAGTGGAAGCACTAGACTAGAATTCCCCATAAGAGAGCCTACCAAGGATTAAACAACTAGGTTGTCCGATCACACACATACCAAGCATTTCAATCATACACACAATATGCCCGATATGTGTAAATACAACATGGCATCACAACAAAACTCTACAACTCAAAGTATTTATTCATTAGGCTCCGAAGAGCCAGATATTACAAACATGGGTCTGATGACCCACCATTCAAGTCATACAACCAACAAGCACATGCGAAAGCTTATCTTGTCCGAGTACAGACAACTACAAAAGAAAAAGGCTGAGAAGCCTGACTATCTAAAAGACCCTGCCGAGGGCACAAGATCGTAGCTGAGGTAACAAGCTAAACGTGAAGTCCACGCGGAACTACTAGCGAGACTGAAGTCTCTCTACAAAAACATAAATTAAGCAAACGTGAGTACAAATGTACCCAGCAAGACTTACATCAGAACTAAATACATATGCATCAGTATCAACAAAGGGGGTGGTGGAGTTTAACTGCAGCAAGCTAGCTTTGACTCGGTGGCTATCCTAAACTATGACTGCAAGTAAATCTTTTGAGGTGGCGCACATGAGTCCACATATTCACCATATCAATACACCACTATGGATTCGCTCCCGTCTCCCTACGAGAACGCCATCCATAGCACTCACGCTTATCTTGCGCATTTTAGAGTATCCACTTTCACTTGTCTATGAACTGTACAGGCAACCTAGAAGTCCTTTATCATGGACGCGGCTATTCGAATAGATGATGTTAACCCTGCAGGGGTGTACTTCTTCACACACGCTCTCACCACTTACCACCGTTTACATGACATGTACTTGGCAACCTTCAAGCGGAAGCCCAACGAGGGTGTCGGCCATGGCCTACCTAAACACTCAAGTATCTAGTCCAGGTTTATCGCCTATTCAGGTTCCATGTGCAGGGAGTCCGGCTGAGGTTTCCACATATGGCCCCGAACGATGTGTACAGGGTTCCGCGACACCAAACGGGCGCCCGGCAAACCCGGCCGCGTGCCTACCGCATCGCAGCTCACCCCTCGGGTCAGCGTTGCGCACGGCCTCCAGCATACTACAAAAACCAGAAACTACTTGCAACTCCTGGACAGAGGACAAGGGTGGTTAAGAAGCCGAGAGAGTCAATTAAGGAACCCAATGTGTGGTAGTAGCTGTTCATGGATCACAAACACAGAACTCAGTTCCTGAGGACGGTTTCAACGACACAACCCTCCATGTACTCCTACATGGCCTCCCATCGCTACCTTTACCAAATCGTGTTCACACACTTAGCTCTCAACAGTAAAACATGTTCACACACCTCCAATTCATCCCCGATGAATCAGACCTGACTCAACTCTAAGCAGTAGCAGGCATGAAAAACAAGCATGAATGAGTAGGCACATCAGGGCTCAAACAACTCCTACTCATGCTAGTGGGTTTCATCTATTTACTGTGGCAATGAGAGGTCATGCAGAGGAAAGGGGTTCAACTACCACAACATGTAAGAGTTGAATCATTGTTGTCCTAATGCAGTAAAAGAGAGCAGAAGAGGGAGAGTGGGATTGTATTGAAATGAACAAGGGGGTTTTGCTTGTATGGCACTTCTGAAGATAGTAATAGCTCTTCATCGGTGTCATCGATCTCATCGTCGGAACCACATCTACTGAGGGGGGACAATTACCGGCAGCAGAGAGGAAACACAATCAACGCAATGCAACATTATGATGCATGATCAAGACACGGCAACATGCTAGTGTTCTGAGCTAATGCAGCTAGCAACAAATTGAATGAATTTGGTTTGAACCCAAGGTTCAAATTCAAACTCCATATGTGGATATTCAAATGCCATTTATTTGATTTGCCCTAAACAGTAGCCATAAGTTGTTCTAACATGCATGAAAATGATACTGATGGATAGATTGGATTTTTCTGATCATTTTTCATATATAAATTATTTTATTTGGAGTTACGGTTGATTTTCTATGATTTTTAGAAGTTTTAAACATTTTCTGGAATTTCCTGGTTATTCTAATTTAAACTAAATCCAGAAAATGACTTATTGCGTCAGCATTGCGCCAGGGTGATGTCAGCGGGTCAACTAGGTTGGCCAGGTCAAACCTGACCTACGGGACCCATTGGTCAGTGACCCTGTGCTTGTTAGACTCACAAACAGGTGGGACCAGTCAAAGGCCACGTCAGCAAAGTCAATCCTGACGCGTGGGGCCACTGTGATTAGTTAGAACTAAGCAGAAACAAAACCAGCGATAAATAGACATGGGGGACCCACATGTCATCGGGGCAGAGGTTAATTAACCCGGTCATTAGCGCTAACTAAAATGCCACGTCAGCGGCTATCACTGGCACTAAACCGGCGCGACGGCAATGCCCGTCCGACCGACTCCAGCTGGACGCACGGCTAGGTGCGTTTGAAAGCCTGCGATGCAGTGCATCTAGTGGTGGCCGCGGTGTGCGCTGGTGCGGCCTGTAGTGGTGGCGGCGACAAGCTCGCAAGGAAGCCTGGTAGGGGTGGCGTTGGCCTCCTTGTTGCTCCAGGAGCATGCAGGGTGCGCGGGTCCGAGCGGAGAAGCACGGTCACTGCGGGAACAACGGCCATGGTGGACGGCGGCTTCGGTCACGACGGGGAACGGTGCCACAACACGGGAGCGAGCAAAAGGGAAGAGGGGAGATGCTCAGGGGCTCACGGCGAGTCCGGCGGAGGTGTCTGCGAGCTCGGGGGAGGTCCAACGCGGGCAGAATGGCGGCGGCGATCTCAGGCGGCCGGAGGTGGAGACGACGGTGATGGCGGCTCCATAGGGCGTCCGGAGATGCATGGTGAGGGAGTCCTGGATTAGGGGGTATCCGGACAGCCGGATTATATCCTTTGGCCGGACTGTTGGACTATGAAGATACAAGATTGAAGACTTCGTCCCGTGTCCGGATGGGACTCTCCTTGGCGTGGAAGGCAAGCTTGGCAATACGGTTATATAGATCTCCTTCCTTGTAACCGACTCCGTGTAACCCTAGCCCCCTCCGGTGTCTATATAAACCGGAGGGTTTAGTCCGTAGGACCAAGAACAACAATCATACCATAGGCTAGCTTCTAGGGTTTAGCCGCTTCGATCTCATGGTAGATCAACTCTTGTACTACTCATATTATCAAGAACAATCAAGCAGGACGTAGGGTATTACCTCCATCAAGAGGGCCCAAACCTGGGTAAACATCGTGTCCCTCGCCTTCTGTTACCATCCGCCTAGACGCACAGTCGGTGTCAAAACCGGCGGATCTCGGGTAGGGGGTCCCGAACTGTGCGTCTAGGCGAATGGTAATAGGAGGCAGGGGACACAATGTTTTACCCAGGTTCGGGCCCTCCTGATGGAGGTAAAACCCTACGTCCTGCTTGATTAATATTGATGATATGGGTTGTACAAGAGTAGATCTACCACGAGATCGGAGAGGCTAAACCCTAGAAGCTAGCCTATGGTATGATTGTATGTTGTGGTTGTTGTCCTACGGACTAAAACCCTTCGGTTTATATAGACACCGGAGAGGGTTAGGGTTACATAAGGTCGGTTATAAAGGAGGAGATATCCATATCCGTATTGCCTAGCTTGCCTTCCACGCCAAGTAGAGTCCCATCCGGACACGAGACGAAGTCTTCAATCTTGTATCTTCATAGTCTAACAGTCCGGCCCATGGAGATAGTCCGGCTGTCCGGAGACCCCCTAATCCAGGACTCCCTCAGTAGCCCCTGAACCAGGCTTCAATGACGATGAGTCCGGCGCGCAGTATTATCTTCGGCATTGCAAGGCGGGTTCCTCTCCAAATTCCGTGTACCTGTCAAAATAGTGTCCGGCCTCTTGTGAATGTTGCACTCCTTGGCTTCCACGCCCAATAATGGCCACTTTCCACGTGTTGAGCGAATGTGAAGAGCCAGGGTGTTTTTACATTTACCCCCTAGCTGTGTGAATGAGCTGCCTATTAAAAAGACGAGGATTCAGATCCAAATCACACCATCCTCCCTTGGCGAGCCTTCATCGGAGCGCATTCGACAGAGATCCATTCCATCATGGCCGGTCGACGCAGCTCCTCCTCTCGCTCCCCTAGCCCCAAGCCTGGAGATTGGGAGAGATGTTCCGTCCCGCACAGCAAATTAGTGATGCTTCAGACGAGGGGATTTCTTCCCCCAGCGTACCTGATCCCAGTTTGAGCCGGGCTTGCCACCTATAATGGTGGAGAGCAAGCGGAGAGCCTTCCCAATCCCTCCAAGGGAGAGCGGATATGCCTTGTCCCTTATTTGGTAAAAGGGCTTGGATTTCCAATTCATCCGTTTCTCTGGGGGCTCCTGGAGTTCTACGGCCTCCAGTTGCATAACCTTACGCCTGCCTCCATGCTGCATATCGCGGGATTCATAGCCCTTTGCGAGTTGTTTTTGGGCTGTGAGGCTCATTTCACTCTATGGAGGAAGCTGTTCTGCCTTGTGCCCCGTTCTCAGAAGGGGTCAATATATCAAGTGGGCGGAGCCGAAGTGTGGTGTATTGCCGGGACCGGATACCTGTCCGGAACCCCAAAGAAGACGTCCGAAGACTGGCCTTCAGAATGGTTTTATATAGAAGACGTCCCCCTCCCGGATCCTATTAGAATCGGCCTTCCTGAGTTTGACAATGCCCCTTTGAAGAAGCACCGGAGCTGGCGTCCATGGAGCTCCCTGGAGGAAGATGTCAGGGATGTTCTTTACCTGATGATCCGGATAAGTTTTTTAGCTCGATCCAGATTGACCATGATCGAGGTCATGGCCATATGTATTATGCGGGGGGTGCAGCTGCTTCAATATAGAGGCCACCCCATGTGGGATTTCAACGGGGAGGATGACGCCACCCGCCACGGCCGCAAAGGGCCGGCATCGGCTGCTGATCTAATAAAGATCTTATCCACTTTGTACAAGGGAGAAGAGGAGGAATTCCTTCGTGTCAACCCGCAGGGCGGATTTTCTATGTACAATCCTCCGAGCTGGGTAAGCGGAGACTTTTTCTCGCCCATCCGTTTCGTATTCCCGTAGTTAAGTATTCAACCTAGCGATTTCATTGCAGGAGCTGCGCCAGGCTGTAAAGGAGATAAACAGCCCTCCTCCACAACCCGAGGACCCTGGACGGTCCCTTGACCCGGCCTCCCAGGAGGATCCGGACATATCTGTGGAGCTGATCGATGGGGTATTTTACCAATCGAGTAATGACAACGCTTTGGTGGCCATTACGGCCGATTACCCTGGGCTACTTCCAGCCTCACAAGTGACTGAGACCGAAGTCCCAGCACTTTGAAAGGGGATCCGTCCCTGTGTTTTTTTGATTGCTGTATAACAGCTGTGTTTTGCAAGGGAGGTCCTCGAGGCGGAAGGCCGAGCCTGGGGCGACTAGCCAACAAGAGGCCGCGAAGCCAGGCGGGCTGAAAAGACCCACAGTTCGGATTGAGACACCGGCGCAGCAGTACGGCACGCCGTCTTTATTGTAAGACATTATTCTCAGAGGCATATTAACGCCCATGCCTTCTTTTATGGAAAAAGAGCGCGCGCCGGACTATACCCGGAGAGGCTACCAATCGCGCCTCCACCAGCCAGGCTCCAAGGCCGGATTCAGAGGCGGGAACGAATATGAGGCGTGCGTCAGGCGCTCCTCCGATAGAGGATGCGGATAAACTGTCTGCCACCAATTCTGAGGTGGAAAGTGCCATGAACCACAGGCGTCGCCGGACTGTTCTTCGTGACGCTTGTTTCTCCCAAGAGGCATTGGATGCCTTCAACTCGGGAGACGCGTACCTCCGTGCCGCTCAAAATGGTCTAGCCAGAGCCACGGAGCAGTATGTAAAAGACATACGAGTGAGAAAATTTGGTGATTATATATATCAGTAGCCCCTGAGACTTGAAACAGTTAGGATAACTGATTTAAGGATCATTTGTTATGCAGGTTCTTACAGAAAAGAATACTCAACTGTTCGAGGAGCTGGAAGAGTGCAAAGCCCAACTTCAGGCTGCACTGGCCGCAGCAGGGGAGCCCAAAGAGACCCCCTCTAGTAACATATCCTTCGAATGATAAGTATCATATAGAATGCTGCGTATATGCATATCTGACCATAAAATTGCAGATGACGCTGGAATAAATCCGGATAAGCAACAGCTCCTATGCCAGCTGAAGGCCGGTAAGAGTGTGCTTACGAGGGTGAGGCAGGAGAAGAATGATCTCCTAGATGCCAACACCAAGCTGGGTGTGGAACTAAAAGATATTCGTGCCCAACTGTCAGACTATGTTAAGGAGAATCGGCGGCTTCGACGCGGCATATTTAGTAAGTGCTTGAACGAACTTTGAAAAAGAGTTCGGAGAGGAAGATGGCTGACAGAGTTATGTCTATAGGTATGCTAACATGTCGTCCTACTGAGGAAATGCCCGGTTCAACGGGTGACCTTCTTCCCGAGCTCTCATAGCTGCATGAACGAATTCGGCAGGTGATGCAAGGCGTCGCCCAGGCCTTGTGGC
Organism: Triticum urartu; assembly: GCF_003073215.2. Taxonomy (NCBI): domain Eukaryota; kingdom Viridiplantae; phylum Streptophyta; class Magnoliopsida; order Poales; family Poaceae; genus Triticum; species Triticum urartu. The sequence goes on from NC_053028.1 coordinate 108,244,227, forward strand.
CATCCGTCTCCATACCTGAAGGCCTTGGAGAGCTTGCAGAAAAGCTGAAGGGAGCGCGGTGGCGCTTCTGATTATGGAATATATCGGCCTGCCGTTAGGGCGCCAGGGAAGCCTGGGCAATGGTTAAGACACGGTACACGAAGGATGACCCGAACCACATGGCCGAAGTCGGACCTGTGGGGCCTGATGGGAAGGAGATCCCTGTGAGCTTAGTGTACGGCCAAGTAGAATTGGCCGCAAAGTATTCCCAATAGGACTGTAGACTAGACAGCCTATTGGATGGTATTGAAGAGAAATTCAACTAGTCAAATTGACTATGTAATTTTAAAGTGACATGTATAATGCCTTCTAGCCAGATTGTAGATCGTTTGTCGTGGCAGACCTTTTCGCTTCAACCTTGGGACCCGACGGTCCGGAGTGTATCCGAATAGCCTCTCGGTTATGTAAGAACCGGGGCATGCGTGGACACCAGGCGTAGGGGTCATTAGTGCTTTATAAGACAAGTGCCCAACTAGTTATGTTATATTACATGGGTAGTAAGAAACATCTTCCAGGGAGAATAGTTCCGTTAAGGGTTCCTTCCCCTGGGTAAGCATGCCCTAAAGTGCATGTCCGGACTGCGATAAGAAGCGCAGAAAAAGCATCTGGGGGCAGATATGGATAATAAATAGAAGTCATCTTTTGTTCACCGACCGAATATTCCCTTAAGAATGCTAGTCATCCAGTCTGAGGTACACGTCCGGCTGACCCGGCGGTAACAATCGCAGAGGTGCTCCCCTTATGCCCTAGCCGAATTAACGGGAACGTAGGGCATAAATACAAGAGCCAGGCAACCTAGCTTGGCCAAAACTTAAGTCATATCGATGCATATAATGGTGAAAAAAGGTACATGTGGAAGTATAACACATGTGTTGGGCGTGAGGCCCAGTTAAATAATTTAAGCTTCTGTGAAAGAAGCCCCCAGGTATGAAGAGTGCGGCTAGCGCATCTATAATGTACGAGTGAGGCACAAGGTGACCCTTGAAGGCCTAGAGAAATAAAAGAAAGAAAGGGAAACAAGACAGATGATGCGTATGCAGAAAATGGACAAAGGGAGGGGACTAACATAGAGTCCGGTGCTAGGCGTAGAATCTTCAAAGCCTGGCTGCGTTCCATGGGTTCGGCTCGAGTCGACTAGTCGATGCATCCCGCAGTCGGTATGCTCCACCGGTCAGAACTTGGTCAATAATGAAGGGACCTTCCCATTTGGGCTCGAGCTTGTTCTTTTTCTTATCCGGCAGTCGTAGAACTAGTTCGCCAACGTTATAAGTTTTGGCCCGTACTTCTCTACTTTGGTATCTGCGAGCCTGTTGCTGGTAAAATGTGGAACGGGCTTTGGCTACGTCGCGCTCTTCCTCCAAGGTGTCCAAACTGTCCTGCCGATCGAGCTCGGCTTCTCTTTCTTCGTACATGCGCACTCGAGGTGAGTCATGAATTATGTCACAGGGCAGGACTGCCTCTGCGCCGTACACCATAAAAAATGGTGTATATCCGGTACTACGATTCGGCGTGATCCGCAGCCACCAGAGGACGAAGTCGAGCTCCTCTACCCAGTGCGTGTCAGACTCCGTTAAGGAGCACACTAATCTGGGTTTAATGCCGCTCATTATAAGAACATTTGCTCATTCGACTTGACCGTTGGTTTGTGGGTGATAGACCGAAGCATAATCGAGCTTGATGCCCATTTTGCTGCACCAGAGTTTTACCTCATCGCCCGTGAAGTTCGTGCTGTTATCAGTGATGATGCTGTGGGGGACGCCGTAACGGTGTACAACCCCGGATATGAAATCTATCACCGGTCCGGATTCGGCTGTTTTAACCGGTTTAGCCTCTATCCATTTGGTGAATTTATCCACCATGACCAATAAGTATTTTTCTTGTGGGTTCCCCCTTTAAGGGGTCCAACCATGTCAAGCCCCTAGACCGCGAAGGGCCATGTAATGGGGATTGTTTGGAGGGCGGTGGGTGGCATGTGGCTTTGATTTGCGAAGAGCTGGCAACCGGCGCAATGTTGGACCAAGTCTTGTGCATCTGCCCGGGCCGTTGGCCAATAGAATCCTGTACAGAAGGCCTTGCTTACAAGAGCCCGGGCTGCGGCGTGATGACTGCCGAGTCCGGCGTGAATTTCTGCCAAAAGGTTCCGCCCTTCCTCTTCGGAGATGCACCTTTGAAGGACTCCGGTAGCGCTTTTTTTGTACAATTCTCCCTCATAGACCCTGTAGGCCTTGGATCGCCGCACTATGCAGCGTGCCTCAATTTGGTCCTCCGGAAGTTCTTGTCTAGTTAGGTAGGCCAGGAATGGTTCTGTCCACGGGGCAATAATGGCCATTATTTCGTGGGCTGAATGTGTTATTTCGGTGGCGGAGCTTCCGATTGTGTCAGAGAGTTCGGTATCGGGTATTTTGGCCGGGTCCGGACTGTTGTTACCGGTGTCCCCTTCCCGTGCTACGGATGGCTTGAAGAGCCTTTCCAGGAATATGTTGGGAGGGACCGCGTCGCGTTTTGCGCCGATGCGGGCGAGGATATCCGCCGCCTGATTGTTTTCCCGAGCCACATGGTGAAATTCGAGCCCCTCGAACCGAGCTAACATTTTTAGGACGGCATTGCGATAAGCGGCCATTTTCGGATCCTTGGCATCAAAGTCTCCATTTATTTGGGTATCACGAGGTTCGAATCCCCGCGCACCTCTAGGCGTTGAATGCCCATGGATACTGCCATTCGAAGACCGTGTAGAAGGGCCTCATATTCGGCCGCGTTGTTGGAGTCCGTATACATTATCTGTAGTACGTATTGAACTGAATCTCCTATTGGGGACGTCAAAACGAGGCCAGCCCCCAGACCAGCCAACATTTTGGAGCCGTCGAAGTGCATGATCTAGTTTGAATATGTGTTGTACTCCTTAGGGAGTTCGGCTTCCGTCCACTCGGTGACGAAGTCAGCCAAAACTTGCGATTTAATAGCTCGCCGTGGCTTGTAAGTTATGTCGAACGGGAGGAGCTCAATGGCCCATTTGGCAATCCGGCCCGTCGCGTCGTGGTTGTTTATAATATCGTTAAGTGGTACTTCCAAGGCTACCGTTATCGAACACTCTTGAAAGTAGTGTCGCAGCTTCCGAGATGCCATAAATACTGCGTACGCTATCTTTTGATAATGCGGGTACCGTGATTTGCATGGAATAAGGATAGTGGACACATAGTAGACCGGTTTTTAAAGGGGGAATTTGTGTCCGTCCGCTTCTCGTTCGACGACGAGTACTGTGCTTACTACTTGATGAGTAGCCGCAATGTATAATAGCACTGGTTCACCAATGTTTGGCGCGACCAGGACTGGGTTTGTTGCCAATATGGCTTTTATTTCGTTGAGTCCGGCCACGGCGGCATCCGTCCACTCGAAGTGTTCGGTGCGCCGGAGGAGGCGATAAAGGGGTAATGCCTTTTCTCCCAAGCGGGAGATAAAGCGACTTAGAGCCGCCACGCATCCAGTCAATTTTTGTATTTGTTTGAGGTCTGTTGGGGTAGCCAACTGTGACAACGCTCGGATTTTGGCCGGATTAGCTTCAATACCTCTACTTGAGACAATGAATCCCAGGAGCTTTCCGGCTGGTATGCCTGAAAATGCATTTTTCCGGATGGAGCTTGATGCCATATGTTCGGAGGTTATCGAATGTGAGCCTCAAGTCATCTACTAGAGTTTTGACATGCTTGGTTTTAACGACCACGTCATCTACGTATGCCTCCACTGTTTTGCCGATCTGGTTTGCTAGACATGTCTGAATCATGCGCTGATATGTTGCACCGGCATTTTTGAGCCCGAAGGGCATTGTGTTGAAGCAGAATGGGCCGTATGGTGTGATGGATGCCGTTGCGGCTTGGTCCCATTTTAATTTGATGGTAGCCGGAGTATGCGTCAAGGAAACACAATGAATCGTGTCCTGCGGTGGCGTCGATGATTTGATCGATGCGGGGGAGGGGGAAATGATCCTTTGGGATGGCCTTGTTAAGGTCCTTAAAATCGACGCACAAGCGCCAGGATTTGTCCTTCTTTGGTACCATCACCAGGTTTGCTAGCCAGTCCGGATGTTTTATGTCTCTGATGAATCCGGCCTCCAATAGCTTGGCTAGTTCCTCTCCCATGGATTGTCTCTTAGGTTCAGAGAAACGCCGAAGAGCCTGCTTAACTGGCTTGAATCCTTTTAGGATATTTAGGCTGTGCTCGGCTAGCCTGCGTGGGATTCCTGGCATGTCTGAAGGGTGCCAGGAAAAAATGTCCCAGTTCTCGCGTAGAAACTCTCGCAGTGCAGCATCGACATCAGGGTTTAATTGTGCCCCGACGGAAGCTGTTTTTGTAGGGTCCGTTGGATGGACTTGGAATTTGACTATATCGTCCGCCGGTTTAAAGGAGGTGGACTTGGATCTTTTATCGAGTATCACATCGTCCCTGTTCACCGTGGAGCGCAACGTAGTTAGTTCCTCGGCCGCTAGGGCTTCGGATAGTGCCTCAAGGGCCAGTGCGGCAGTCTTATTTTCGGTGTGGAGTGTTATGTCCGGATCACTAGCAAGAGTGATGATTCCGTTGGGCCCGGGCATTTTGAGCTTCATGTACCCGTAATGCGGTATGGCTTGGAAGATTGTAAACGCCTCCCGCCCTAATAGAGCGTGGTATCCGCTGCTGAACGGGGCCACTTGGAATGTAATTTCTTCGGACCTGTAATTATCCGGCGTGCCGAATACCACATCTAGTGTGATTTTCCCAGCACAGTGTGCTTCCCGACTGGGGATGATTCCCCTAAAGGTTGTGCTACTTATCTCAATGCGGCTCCAGTCTACTTCCATCTTTTGAAGAGTTTCCTCATAAATGAGGTTTAATCCGCTGCCGCCGTCCATGAGTACCTTGGAGAGTCGAAAGCCTTCCACGACTGGACTGAGGACCAGTGCGGCTGGTGCTCGGGCTGTTCGGAATTTGGGTTCGTCACTGGCTTTGAAGGTAATAGCCGTGTCACTCCAAGGATTTATTTGTCTTACGTGGAAGATTTCGGCCATGTCGCGGAGTGTTCGCTTGCGTCTATTATTTGACGCGAAGGTCTCAAAGACCGTTAACACCATATTGTTGTCCACGGGATGGTGCCCTATGGTATTCGGGAGGAGTAGATCCTCACCACTTTTGGCCACCTGCCGGAGTACCCAACATGCTCTAAGGCTGTGCGTTGGTATTGCATCCGCTGTACTATGAATTTTGCAGGGTCCGTTGAGCCATCCCTCCAGTACGGTTCTTTGCCCCGTAGAGGGCTTTTGCCTTTTGGTAGTTAACTCGGGTGTATTGTGATAATGCACCCTTTTATTTTGGACTGGGTTTGTATTCAGGGCCGGATTATCCCAAAATTTTATTTCGGTTTTCCAGGCGTTTTTCATCGCATAGTACTTTCGTACTATGGACACCAAGTCGGCAAAGCATGTAATTTCGCGGCGACTTATGGCGTTGATGATTCCGTTTTCCATGCAATTATTGCAGAAGAATGAAATTGCGTCTTCCTCGCGGCAGTCCTTTATCCTGTTCATGACCAGGAGGAATCTGGCCCAGTAATGGTGTACTGTTTCTTCGGGCTCTTGCCTAATTTGGGATAGATCGCTTATGTTTGGGTGGGTGCGTGGAATTGAACCCGAGTCCTCACCCAATCTGAGACTCAGGGGCCAAGGAGTTTCCGAACTCGGAAGTTTGGTTTCTTGGATGTTTTCTGATAAATCTAGCCCGCTGCCTAACTCTAGGTTCAGACCTTGAGTGACGTCCTCCCCTCTGCGGGTATCCGGTTTGGAGGGATCGGGAATCCGGCCATAGCTAGTCTATAAGGTAGATGAAGGATTGCCGCATTGTTCCTCCACCACTTCAACGTGATGGGTGACCTGGGGAGAGTTGATCTCTCTCAGATCGGGTTTAGGCCCAATCTGATCGTAGTCTGTAGCGACTCCCAGGGCGGCGATGCGATCCAAGAGCTCGTTCAGGGAAGAGAGCTCCATTGGATCTAACTGCTCGGCGAGTTCCGAGTTGACGTGAAGATTGCTTTCGATGACCCGAGAAGTCATCGTCGGCGCAGCGGCCGAACAGGCGGTCATAAGAAAACCACCTAGCCGGAGAGTTTGGCCGATAGCCAAAGCTCCCTTTGCAACAGTGCCATCTTTAAAGACAGGATGAGACATCCTTCTTGGTGGCGACGGCACAACGGAACTCTCAATGAAAGCACCAATGTCGGTGTCAAAACCGGAGGATCTTGGGTAGGGGGTCCCGAACGGTGCATCTAGGCCGGATGGTAACAGGAGGCAGGGGACACAATGTTTTACCCAGGTTCGGGCCCTCCTGATGGAGGTAAAACCCTACGTCCTGCTTGATTAATATTGATGATATGGGTTGTACAAGAGTAGATCTACCACGAGATCGGAGAGGCTAAACCCTAGAAGCTAGCCTATGGTATGTTGTGGCTGTTGTCCTACGGACTAAAACCCTTCGGTTTATATAGACACCGGAGAGGGTTAGGGTTACATAAGGTTGGTTACAAAGGAGGAGATATCCATATCCGTATTGCCTAGCTTGCCTTCCACGCCAAGTAGAGTCCCATCCGGACACGAGACGAAGTCTTCAATCTTGTATCTTCATAGTCTAACAGTCCAGCCAATGGAGATAGTCCGGCTATCCAGAGACCCCCTAATCTAGGACTCCCTCACCGACATTGGTGCTTTCATTGAGAGTTCCTCTGTGTCGTCATCGTTAGGCTTGATGGCTCCTTCGATCATCGATAGCAATGCAGTCCAGGGTGAGACTTTTCTCCTCGGATAGATCTTCGTATTTGGCGGCTTCGCACTGCGGGCCAACTCGCTTGGCCATTTGGAGCAGATCGAGAGTTACGCCCCTGGCCACCAGGTCAGGTTCGGAAGCTTAAACTACACGGCCGACATCCGCGGAGACTTGATCTTCGATGGATTCGAGCCCCTGCTGAGTGCGCCGCACTATCATGATGAGCATGATTTAGCTCTACCATCGGACAGTGTTCAGGAGACCGCACCGACAACCGCTCCGACCCTCAATTCGGAGCCAATTGCGCCATCCATGGACGGGTGGATAGACCCCGCCACGAAGGCCGCATTCTCAGCAGTGATCGAGCCGAGTATCGACCTTACCCTTCATGAGAGCCGTGATGCCAAAATGCCAGATTCTTCCCCGGCCACGGACTCCGAACCGCCTGTGCCCGTGCCTATCGAATCCGACTAGGCGCCGATCATGGAGTTCACATCCGCGGATATCTTTCAGCACTCGCCATTCGGCGACATACCAAACTCATTAAGGTCTCTCTCCTTGTCAGGAGAGTCCTGGTCGAACTATGTTCGGCGGGATTGGGATGCGGATGACAAAGAAATTCGCCGCCCACCCACCACCCACTTAGTAGCCACTATCGACAATTTGACCGACATGCTCGACTTCAACTCTGAAGACATCGACGGTATGGACGATGATGCAGGAGACGAACAAGAACCACTGCCACAGGGCACTGGACAGCCACCTCATCATATGATATATATATATGGTGGACACACCCAAAGAAGGCAATGGCGACGGGACAACGGAGGATGACCCCTCCAAGAAGCAACCCAAGCGCCGACGTCAACGGCGCCGCTCTAAGTCTTGCCAAGGCAAAAGCGGTGGCACGGGAGATAATAGCACTCTGGACAGTGCCGAAGATGACGACAATCCCCTCCAGCAAGATTTAGAGCAGGAGGATGGAGAAGCCAGCCCTCCCGAGAGAGCGGCAGATGGAGAGGCGGAGGATGATAATTACATGCCTCCCTCCGAAGACGAGGCAAGCCTTGACGATGACGAATTTGTCGTGCCTGAGGATCCCGTCGAGCAAGAGCATTTCAAGTGCCGCCTTATAGCCACGACAAATAGCCTTAAGAAAAAGCAACAGCAGCTTCGAGCTGATCAAGATTTGCTAGGTGACAGATGGGCTGAAGTCCTTGCGGCCGAGGAATATGAACTCGAACGTGCCTCCAAGAGTTACCCAAAGAGCAGGTTGCTACCCCGACTGGAGGAGGAAGCATTAAAACCTACATCTCCAGCGTGTGGCGCGGCTGATCGGCCACCTCGTGGCCGCTACAGAGAGGCATTTCAGCCAAAAGCTCAGCCCGCACCCCGACGCCACTCAAATAAAAATGTCAAGGCACAGGGAAACACGCTAGACCTGCGAGACGCATTGGAGGACAAAACAAAACACGCAAGATTGATCTACGGATCATGAGGGCGCGCCACTATGCGAGATGATAACCGTCACGCCGGATATAGTAAAAGTAAATCCAGTCGGGCCGAACACAGCGGACAAGACTCATTTGAGCTGCGTCGCGATATAGCCCAGTACAGAGGCGCCGCACACCCCCTACGCTTCACAGACGAAGTAATGGATCACCAAATCCCAGAGGGATTCAAATCTGTAAATATCGAATCATACGACGGTACAACAGATCCTGCGGTATGGATTGAGGACTTCCTCCTGCACATCCACATGGCCCGCGGTGACGATCTACATGCCATCAAATACCTCCCACTCAAACTCAAAGGACCAGCTCGGCATTGGATCAACAGCCTGCCAGCAGAATCCATTGGCTGTTGGGAAGATCTGGAAGCCGCATTCCTCGACAACTTCCAGGGCACTTATGTGCGACCACCAGATGCTGATGACTTGAGCCACATAATTCAGCAGCCAGAGGAATCGGCCAGGCAATTCTGGACACGGTTCCGGACAAAGAAAAATCAAATTGTCAACTGTACGGATGCAGAGGCCCTAGAAGCTTTTAAGCACAACATCCGCGACGAGTGGCTCGCCCGGCACCTTGGCCAGGAAAAGCCGAAATCTATGGTAGCCCTCACGACACTCATGACCTGCTTTTGCGCGGGAGAGGACACCTGGCTGGCTCCAAGCAATAACATATCAGAGAACCATGGTACTTCGGATACCAAGGATAGCAATGGCAGGTCACGTCGCAACAAACACAAGCGCCGCATCAACAACGACAATACCGAGGATACGGCAGTCAATGCCGGATTCAGAGGCTCTAAACCCGGTCAGCGGAAAAAGCCATTCAAAAGAAGTACCCCGGGCCCGTCCAGTTTGGACCGTATACTCGATCGCTCGTGTGAAATACACGACACCCCGACAAGCCAGCCAACCACACCAACAGGGAATGTTGGGTGTTCAAGCAGGCCGGCAAGTTAAATGCTGAAAACAAAGATAAGGGGTTACATAGCGATGACGAGGAGGAGCCCCGGTCGCTGAACACCGGAGGACAGAAGAGGTTCCCCCCACAAGTGCGGACGGTGAACATGATATACGCAACCCACATCCTCAAGAGGGAACGGAAGCGTGCGCTAAGGGACGTATGTGCGTTGGAGTCAGTCGCCCCAAAGTTCAACCCATGGTCCTCCTGTCCAATCACCTTCGATCGCAGGGACCACCCCACTAGTATCCATCATGGCGGATTCGCTGCACTGGTCCTAGACCCAATCATCGACGGATTTCACCTCACTCGAGTCCTTATGGACGGCGGCAACAGCCTGAACCTGCTTTATCAGGACACAGTGCGCAAAATGGGTATAGACCCCTCAAGGATCAAACCCACAAAAACGACCTTCAAAGGCGTCATACCAGGTGTAGAGGCCCATTGCACTGGCTCAGTCACGCTGGAAGTGGTCTTCGGATCCCCGGATAACTTCCGAAGCGAGGAGTTAATCTTTGATTTAGTCCCGTTCCGCAGTGGCTATCATGCACTGCTCGGGCGAACCGCATTTGCGAGATTCAATGCGGTACCGCATTATGCATACCTCAACCTCAAGATGCCATGACCTCGGGGGGTCATCACAGTCAATGTAAACACATAGCGCTCTCTCTGCACGGAGGAGCACACTACGGCCCTCGCAGCAGAAGCACAAAGCAGCCTCTTCAGGCAATCCACCAGTTCGGTGATTAAACACCCGGACACCGTCAAGCGTGCCCGGAGTAATCTGCAACAAGACCACCTGGCATGTTCCGAGCTCGCATAGCAATGCGGCCCCCACCCCAGTCCCAGCCAAACAGCGAAATCCATGCCACACGTACATAATTACGCATTGAAAATACCATGGGCATAGGTGGGGGCGCACGACTATGGCACGCCCCAAAATGCGGCTCAACCGCACTAGGGGCTTCCCGCTTTGTTATTTTTTCTCTCTTTCAGGACTTTACTCTCTGGAAACCCCGTCCGGCAGTATGATTGCCGGACACACGATACAACAACCAAGGAGGCAGAAAGCTACGTCACACCATGGAACTCCCAGGTGGTCTCTGATAACGAGTGAAATACCTGCTTTAAATACCAATCCTCAGCTTGCCCTTGGAGGGGACATGTCAAATAGTCCTACTTTTTGCTTATCGCACTACTTGTATAATTCTACTTCGACGCACCTTTTTGAATAAACAATGCATAGCACTAGACTATTACCGCATTATCTATTCTTTTTATATATATGTTCATTCATGACATTCAGCACCCGTACACTCTGGTAGGGCCAATACGCCAGGTGTTAAGTGTACCCCATAATATGGCGTGAGAAGTCTGAACACTTTCGACAGTGCGGCACCCCGAACTTATAGCATTATATGCATCAGCTCCGAATCATGTCTTGGGTCAATAGTTGGGTTTGCCCGGCTCCATTGTTTTGGTACCTTACGTTCCGCTATATCGGCTAAGGTAGCACTAGGAGAACTACTGCGATTGTGCCCCGGTTCATCTGGGCAAGCCCCTCAGTAGAGAAAGCTAAAATTGACTGTCATGATAAGGCGAGAGCTGGTCGCTGTTCGAGAGGTCTCGAGTCCCTAAAGACTTATGCTGCTTAGGGCGAGGAGTCGGCTTTGTCCGGCTTAGGCGTGTATAGCGCCCGAATTCGGCCTTCCGAATACTAGGGGCTTCGCCAAAATTTAAAATTGTAGACTTCTATGGCTAAGTGAGAGTGATAAAGCATTATAGTCTGATTGCCTTGTTCGTTGTGCTGAGCACCTCCTTCGAAGGACCCAACAATGGGAAAAAGAGTGCTCAGATTTATCCCGAACACCCCAACACTCGTGGCATGGGGGCAGAAGTCGACGACTGGCCATCTCTCAGGTTTGATAAACAGCCGCACAGAAGGTAATATTTTAAATTTAGACAAGCGTTGCGTAGCGCACATGAACAAGTTTTCATAATACAGGATCACACGAGCAAGTTCATTCAAAAATTACATCCTTCGCACACTCGTCCGCCACAAGACGGGCACCCTTCAGGACACCCTCATAATACATTTCAGGGTGGCGATGCTCCTTGCCCTGCGGCGGCCCCTCCTTCACCAGCTTCTCGGCGTCCATCTTGGCCCAGTGCACCTTCGCACGGGCAAATGCCCGGCGTGCACCTTCGATGCAGACGGACCGCTTTATGACTTCCAGCCGTGGGCAGGCATCCACAAGACGCCTCACCAGGTCAAAGTAGTTGTTGGGAAGGGAGTCGCCAGGCCACATCCGGACTATAAGGCCCCTCATGGCCTGTTCGGCCGCCTTGTGCAGCTCGACCAGTTGCTTCAGCTGGTCGCTCACAAGCATCGGGTGTTCGGTCCCAGTATACTAAGACCAGAACAACTTCTCCGTCGAGTTTCCCTCCTCGGTCTGGTAGTACTTTGCGGCATCCGACACGCTGCGGGGTAAATCTGCGAATGATCCTGGAGAGCTCCGGACTCGGGTAAGTAACAAGTAATTTACTTTCACATGCTTGCTTTGCATAATGAATGCCTTACCCACCGCTATCTTCCTCATCGTATCAATTTCCTAGAGGGCCTTTTGGGCTTCAGCCCTGGCATGCTTTGTGCTCTCGAGGGCCGCGGCAAGCTCGGACTCTTGCGTCTTTGATTCAAGCTCCAAAGTCTCGTGCTTCTTCACGAGAGCCTGGAGCTCTTGCTGCACCTTGCCCACCCGTGCCTCTTGTTTCTCCCGCTCGGTGCGCTCCTCGGCCGCTTTGTTTTCGGCCTCGGACAACGCTCACTTCAGGGTCACCACTTCGGTCGTGGCCCCTGGCACATCCATGATGATCCTATCATTTTGCAACCACATCTTATATATATAGACAAGGTATTACTTACCTTTTTTCTCCTCGAGCTGCCTCTTGGCAAGGCCGAGTTCTTTCTTGGACCGCTCGAGGTTCTGCTTCAGTGTGGCGACCTCCGCAGTTAATGCGACAGAGGTCAGCAGCGAAGCCTGCATACGCATATAGACATACTTGTATTAGACTCCTGCAGATATTATTTGATCCTCTATTTGGCTTCTCTTTGTGAACACCAAATAGAGCATCAGGGGCTACTGTCTATGCGGTAATATTTTCCTATATTTTAAATACTTACATCAATGCCTGTTAGGAGGCTGGCATAGGCTTCAGTCAGTCCGCTCTTGCCGGACTGAACCTTCTTGATCACCGCACTCATAATAGTGCGGTGCTCTTCATCGATGGAAGCGCCGCGAAGCGCTCCCAGCAAGTTGTCCAGTGCCTCTGGATAGATAGAGGTCACCGGCACAGGCGGCTTGCCCCTCTTGGCAGGGGGCCGCCTGCCGGAGTCCGGAACCACTGGAGGTTCCGGCGCGGTGTTCGGCTGAGGGCCGAACTTGGAGCCCTTGGGAGTCTTGCTCCCTTTGCGCCTGGAGTCCGGAAGGTCGCCTTGAGGCGCCTCTAGGACTACCTCCCCTCGGTTCGGTGCCCCTTGAGACAATACCTCGACATTGTCCGTAGGGCGAGGAGAGGAGGCAGTCGGAAGTGACTCGCTATTCATATCCAACGAGTCCAAGGAACTGTCCGACGAGGATACGTCGATGCGGGCTCGGGGCGGACAGCATGATCATATTCGATGTTAGGAGAAGCAGTGCAATAAAAGCATGCTATGAGTTACTCTGGTATCCGAATACTTACGACTTCACCAGGGGCTTGGCCCTGTGTAACCACTCATCTTCGCTATTAGCAGCGGTGGTGGAACAGTCCGGAAGGAGAGTCCTTCCCTTCTTGGACCCTCCGGCCTCCCCGGTTGGGGCGGCCTTCCTTTTCCTGTCTCCCCTGGCTGGAGGGGGAGAACCGTCATCTTCCTCCTCCTCGTTTCCACGGGAGGAGTGCGTCTCGGAGTTATCGAACGATGAGTCCGATACCACCTGGCGCCGGGAACTCTTTCGGGTTCCCGTGGCCTTCTTCTTGATCTTCTTCTCCGGCACCTCATAAGGAGCCAGAGTCCGCATCTCCGTCAGGAGAGCGTCTGCAGGGTCTTCGGTCAGAGGGGCCGGACAGTCAATCTGCTCCGATGTCTCCACCCAGTCCTGTCAAAGGCATGGGAACTCAGACCCCGCACATGGTTAACCTATGGAAAATAAATAACCTACGAGATGTACAGAACTTACCGGATTCGCAGGGCGCGTCACGCTTAGCCTGCGGTCCTCGGTAAGGGGAGGGGGGACCTCGGCGCCCTTCAACAGCACCTTCCAGACATCCTTATGCATCGTGTCTAAGAGCTCACGCATAGTCTGGTGCTGGGCTAGGTCGAACTCCCATAAGTTGAAAGCCTGTTGTTGACACGGGAGGATCCGGCGGAAGAGCATGACCTGGACTATGTTGACAAGCTTGAGTTTCTTGCCTATCATGTTCCGGATACACTTCTGGAGTCCGTCCAGCTCCACCGATGAGCCCCAGGACAGGCCCTTCTCCTTCCAGGAAGTGAGCCGCGTGGGGATTCAGGATCGAAACTCGGGGGCCGCCACCCAGTTGGTGTCGCGCGGCTCAGTGATGTAGAACCACCCCGATTGTCACCCCTTTATGGTCTCCACGTAGGAGCCCTCGAGCCATGTAACGTTGGGCATTTTGCCCACCATGGATCCGCCGCATTCCGCTTGTTGGCCGCCTACTACCTTCGGTTTGACATTGAAGGTCTTCAGCCACAGGCCGAAGTGGGGCCGGACACGGAGGAAAGCCTCGCACACGACGATGAATGCCGAGATGTTGAGGATGAAATTCGGAGCTAGATCATGGAAGTCCAGCCCATAATAGAACATAAAGCCACAGACGAATGGATGGAGGGGAAACCCCAGTCCATGGACGAAGTGGGTGAGGAAAACCATCCTTTCGTAAGGTTCCGGGGTAGGGACGATCAGCCCCGCGGCTGGCAGACGATGCGCAATATCCACGGCTAAGTATCTGGCTCCGCGCAGCTTTTTGATGTCTCCCTTCGCAACAGAGGATACTATCCACTTGCCTCCGCTCTGGACATGTTTGGAGAGGGTTCAGGAGAAGGATGTGGACTTGGGCGCTGGAGCTCGAGTGCGCGAGAATGGATGAGCAAGGAGGAAGAAGGAGTGGGTAGAAAAAGTTGAACCCTTATCCCTTTATAAGGGCGGACGAAACTATGCGCCCCCACCAGCCTGGTAAAACTCGCTTATCCCCCAAGCGCCGTAATTGATGGCGCGGTTGGGTTACCCACGTCCGTATTGATGGGAATCCTGTAATAAGGGGACACGGTCTCTGCTTCGACAAGACGTGCCAAGGAAACCGCCTCGCGAAACACGCTGAGGTTGGTTGTGAAAAACGATTCGAATGTTGACCTGGCTATGGTGTGATGTCACACTGCGGAATGCGTCGGCAGATCAGATTTGTGAAAATATTATTCTCGCTACGGTTGTATGTGGAACTTGTTTTGCAGAGTCGGACATGACCCTCGTGTTCAAAATCTTCTATGAAGTATTCGGAGGAGGAACCCGCCTTGCAATGCCGAAGACAATCTGCGTGCCAGACTCATCGTCATTGAAGCCTGGTTCAGGGGCTACTGAGGGAGTCCTAGATTAGGGGGTATCCAGACAGCCGGATTATATCCTTTGGCTGGACTGTTGGACTATGAAGATACAAGATTGAAGACTTCGTCCCGTGTCCGGATGGGACTCTCCTTGGCGTGGAAGGCAAGCTTGGCAATACGGATATATAGATCTCCTTCCTTGTAACCGACTCTGTGTAACCCAAGCCCCCTCCGGTGTCTATATAAACCGAAGGGTTTAGTCCGTAGGACCAAGAACAACAATCATACCATAGGCTAGCTTCTAGGGTTTAGCCTCTTCGATCTTGTGGTAGATCAACTCTTGTACTACTCATATTATCAAGAACAATCAAGCAGGACGTAGGGTATTACCTCCATCAAGAGGGCCCGAACCTGGGTAAACATCGTGTCCCCCGCCTCCTGTTACCATCTGCCTAGATGCACAGTTCGGGACCCCCTACACGAGATCCGCCGGTTTTGACACCGACACATGGCTTGACAGAGAAGACGAGGATGACGACACGGAGCATGTGGGCATGACGGAGGGGCGAGGACGTGGCGGTGGCCACAGCAGCAGCAAGCGGCGGCGATGCCGTGTTCGGTGGTGATGCGGGGAGGGAGCTAGAGGAGAGGGAGAGAGCTCCAGAGTGGGGGGAGAGGCAGAGGGGGTCGAGGCCGTTCCTGTGGCGCGGAGACAGCGCGAGGGGAAAGCAGGAGGTGGAGCTCGGGCGCGCGCGCGTCGACACACCTCTGCCTACTGGCGGAGGTTGAAGACGGTGGGGCTTTTGATGGGCTGGGCCAGTTGGCTAGGCTGCCAAGTGGGCTGCACAGGCGGTAGGTCCAGGTAAGTTACATGTAAGCTCTCTTTTCCTTTTGTTTCAGCTTTCTATTTCTTTTATTCTGTTTTGAATTAGTAAAAAATACTAATCCATTTTGTAAAATCCTGAAAATAATTGTGGGCAGTGTTTGGATTATTTCCAACAACCCAAAACTAGTTTCAGAATTATTAGAGCATTTAAAAATATTTATAGGATTTAAATGCTCCAATTCAAATACGATATGAGTTAATTCAAAGATCCAGAATGTCCTAGAAATATATTCATCATTTTTGGCAGAGGTTTTCACCTTTATCAGAAATCATGAACATTTTGAAAGGGCATCTTGGGTTCTTTGAAAAAGATTTTGGATTGAACGTAGTTGAGTTCCATTTGGTGCTAAGGTTTGAACATCCCCATTTCAAGTTTAACTGAAATTTAAAGAAGATGCAAACACTCTAATGTATGCACTGACTAGGGTTGTGACAACTCACCCCCACTAAATAAGAATCTCATCCCGAGATTCGGGCGTAGGGTAAGAGGAAGAAGGGACACAAAGCTAGCACGATCTTCACGATCCAGTTTCCCTTCTTGAAGATGCTGATTCATTGCTTCAAATTGATCTAGATGTCTTTGCTTTCCAGGTCTTCATCCAACACGATGATGACAAAAAGAAACTCTGCAGGAAATTATCTCCTCGAAGATCGAGCACTCAAGATCAATTCATGGAGTGAGACATAAGAATATCTCTCCAATTGAGACACAAAACACACATAGAGAGGGATGGAAGAAACAGATGACGAAGGTTCGAATTGGTAGGCAAAAATTCCATGCTTGAGTAAGATAGTGCACTAGTTTCAGCATAGCGAGGAGTTAATTGTCCTTCATACCATAACGGGGCACCTTAGAGGAGGTGATTCATAGAATTATTCCCTTAAGTGGCAAAAAGAATTACTTTTGATATATAGATTATTGAAACTGTCTAAATCAGCCGAAGGAAAATCACAAACAATTGGTTGAAGGAGTTCGGAGAAATGGCATACTCAATTTGGAAAGAGAACTAGAGTTATAAGACAACCCAGCAAACAAAAAGCACATTCCAGATGATGCCGAGGATATAACCCAGTGATTGGGCGTGCTCTCAAGAACTTGAGCATTTCCCTACTCATCAAGGTCTTACCAATATCCATGTCGAGGATCCTGGCGACACATCATACTACCATGATGAATAGTGATGGACGATGCAGATCATCGGAAGACAACACTTTCTCAGATTTGTCCTTAGCAATGCCAAGGAACAAAACCTGGATGATCAACCGAGAGACATCTAGCATTCCGCTCCTAATGTTCTCCTTGATGTTCTAGCCACCATGGTTATGCTTAAGACATCAACATGGCCATCAAGTAAAGGTTGGACTTCGGGAGCACGAAAATCCATAAGGAACAACTTGTGGAATCAGTCATACCAAATCCTCATGGAGAAATGGTCAAGTGGTTTGATCAAGAAGCTACAATAATAGATCTTCCGGCTAGGTGTGTCGGCCAACATCAACCTTGTCGGAACCTACATCATAGATCTTGGGAGAATTCCAACCATCATATCTTCCTGAGATTCAGATCTGGTTGGTAACAGGATATTTCAGACAGCATGTATAACAAGGAAAGGTTGCAACACAAATCGACGAGATGACGTTGCGAGATTCTCGGGAGATGAACCACGGTAGAAAGCTCCAAAACATGATCTGGTTCTGCTACACACATGTGAACACGCTGTCCCGGACAAGCATGACCACATAGTAGTCTTACAACTAAACGCTACCGAGTTTAGGTTGGGAACCATCATTGGCGATAAAGAAGTCATGTGCATGACCTAGGATTAGCACAAGAGACTCCTTTTTCTTGAACAGATCAATCAGTGGCTTGGTGCACTAGGGATACATGTAGAATGAAGGTTGCATGTCTCCAAACCACATAATACTTCGCACATGTGCATGACTGACTTGGGATGATTCCATAGAAAGCAAAAACAAGCTTTCTCGAATTGACGACGCAGCTTGCATCGAATGCACGTGAATTAGAGGAAGTCACTTCTTCCATCCAAACATATGCTTCATGAACAGGACACGAAGAAAATGCTTACAAAAGTTTCCAACACTAGCTTGATGTTCAACATGAATCATGGAGGAGATAGGAATGTTGTCGATGGGCTCAACAACAACCCATCCAGGCTTCCATATAAGTGGAATTCCATAATTATGTGAACAAGGTATATGCTCGAGGGACAACCGCGAGTAAGACAACATTATGAACATCATTGGTTCTGATTTGATTTGACAATAGCCCATACTCAAATCAAGGTTTGGACAAGACAATAGATCCAATCAATGATCACGAGGACCAATTGATGAGGATATCATCTTTCTTCAACACACACACAAAAGATATCCCTTAGGGATGAACTAAGCCAGGTAAGCTTTTATCTTCCAACTCTCCAAGTTGTTGTTTACCTTAACCAACTAGCCCAGGGTATCTGACACATTCTTCGAGAAAGGGTGGTTTACAAGAAAACCAACTTGATCACGAACTCAACATAGCGGTCAGGTGACGACCTAGTGATACTTCCGAGAAGATACTCGAAATCATGAACCACCGATATGTTACTAAGCTCAAGAACAATCTTGCTTTTCAGGGCAAGACGGTATGATCAAAAGAGCGAGGGATTGACATAACCAAACTCATTGATCGAGGAGTGCACCAGGAAAATGGACTAGATAGCACAATCTATTTTAGAATGATGATTCAATAACCAAAATGCTAAGAATGAAATTATTCTCCTTTAACTACCAAGCAACACGGTTGCTAGGAGTATTGAGTTCACACATCATAGTTCACTTGTCGGCATTTTGGTTGCAACAACATGCAGACCGAGGAATGAATGATGATGGCGAGGAGTGTCACTGCGTCAAGAATTCATAAGAGGTGGTGCAGTCCTCATGACAATCCTGACATAAAGGGGGTAATACTCCAGGGTAGAATAGATCAAAATCTGGATTGACATTTTGATCTGCGGGATACAACTTCTTCGACCCAATCCTAGATATGGATGAGGTACTAGAGTTTGTTTTCTCCTAGTCATTCTAGAATAGAACGGTTTGACAGACCACAAGAGTAAAAAGGCATCGATGAACACGAATGCACACATACTCTTGACTATCATTTGATAAACGAAGGTCAGAATACAGCTGAGGAGGGTCAACTCAAGGAACATATAACTTTCTGAGTTGTGGATGCATAGATTAGTATGTCGAACCAAGTTCAACAGGTTTCTTCCAGATAACCCATGCAGAGAGGTAGGACTGGCAGATTCACAATGTTGAATGGAGAACTCATCAAGAACACCTTGGTTGTGATCTTTTGGTTCAAAGGAACTTCTGCCATAAGAAGTTCATGGTATTTGGAAGAAGGAAATACCATGGATCTTGAGGACTATCACAAAGGTTACTAATATCCTAAAGGAACTAGCAAACACTATCAACATGAGTGAGTAGAGTGAATCTTGGGTTCAAAAACCCAGGAATGGAATACCTACTAACTAATAACATCATGGGATGCTTTCGAGAATGATGGCCAAAATCATCACACTGGGGATACAAAGCATTGCTAGATTACTGAGTGGTTCTCTAAGACGCCTAGGGTCATAATAATGGCTTCAACATATATGCCGAGGCAACGGAGTACCTCAACTCGGCTATTAGTGCGGTTAAACTGGCCCAAAGGGACATCGGGAACGAAAAGAAGGGATTTGCAAATGCATCAGACTATTTAGAAACCTGGGATGACTCGGACAGCATAACGGCTGTAAATGCTCAAAAAGATTTGAGACATCCTACAAAAAGGTGGCATAACCACTCAACATCACAATATCAAGGTTCTGAGGCCAGCTATGAACACACGGAAGTAGTAGGAACTGAAATGAGGCTTGTAACCATCAATCATATAAGTCTACGGATTAGTAACACATGATCCTGATAGAAAGATGAGAAGCCTAGTTCTTAATCCCCGTAGAAAAGAAGAGGATGACTCAGATAAGAAGGGCATAATGTAAAGGAGTAAAAAGAGCCTTACGTTCCCTTCCACAATCAATTCCCTTATATAACTAAAGCATTTCTGGACTCACCTTCGGCCAGTTTGGCTTGGTAATCCTACATGCAGTCAGGCTCTGATACCAAAGCTGTCAGGACCCCGATCCTAAGTCACACAGATCTAGCATGTAACACATCATATCACTTTGCGGCCTAATGCACGGTATTCCCACGGGTGCCACCTTACCTGGCCCGGGACCGTTTGCGCCTTTTGGCTCACGTATATGATAGTGTCACTAGCAACCATATGACAGAGAACCCGGGCCGACATGACTAGTCGTGAACCCAAAGTGGCGCTAACTTACGGGGACATGCATACATGAACCAGCATTGAATGTGTCGGTCATCAGCGTGTGAATCCGGGCTGTAGCAACTGGGCTAACAGGACTCTGGTAAACCGGGCTATAGCAGGCTAGCAGGACTCCAGAAGTCACCACGTGGCATTTCCCCAGAGGGACAAACACAGGAACAAAGTGGATCACATGCCGGCCAGTCTAAGTGTTCTGGAGCAGTAATAACTGGGCTAGCAGGACTCCGGTAAACTAGGCTGTAGTAGACTACCATGGCTCAGTAGAAGCACTAGACTACATTTCCCCATAAGATAGGCTACCAAGGATAAACAACTAGGTTGTCGGATCCCACACATACCAAGCATTTCAATCATACACACAATATGCCCGATATGTGTAAATACAACATGGCATCACAACAAAACTCTACAACTCAAAGTATTTATTCATTAGGCTCCGAAGAGCCAGATATTACAAACGTGCGTCTGATGACCCAGTGCTACGTCTTGAGCTTGCGTTGGTTTTCCCCGAAGAGGAAGGGATGATGCAGCAAAGTAGCGTAAGTATTTCCCTTAGTTTTTGAGAACCAAGGTATTAATCCAGTAGGAGCCCACGCTCAAGTCCCTCATACCTGCACAAAGTGATAGCTACTCGCAACCAACGCGATTAGGGGTTGTCAAGCCCTTCACGGTCACTTACGAGAGTGAGATCTGATAGATATAATACTTTTGGTATATTTGGTATAAAGATGCAAAGTAAAAAGTAAAAGCAAAGTAAAAAAGCAAAGCAAGATTAAAGTAATGGAGATTGATATGATGAGAATAGACCCGGGGGCCATAGGTTTCACTAGTGGCTTCTCTCAAGAGCATAAGTATTCTACGGAGGGTGAACAAATTACTGTTGAGCAATTGACAGAATTGAGCATAGTTATGAGAATATCTAGGTATGATCATGTATATAGGCATCACGTCCGTGACAAGTAGATCGAAATGATTCTGCATCTACTACTATTACTCCACTCATCGACCGCTATCCAGCATGCATCTAGAGTATTAAGTTAAAAACAGAGTAACACCTTAAGCAAGATGACATGATGTAGAGAGATAAATTCATGCAATATGAAATAATCCCCATCTTGTTATCCTCGATGGCAACGATACAATACGTGTCTTGCTGCCCCTTCTGTCACTGGGTAAGGACACTGCAAGATCGAACCCAAAGCTAAGCACTTCTCCCATGGCAAGAACTACCAATCTAGTTGGCCAAACCAAACGGATAATTCGAAGAGACTTGCAAAGATAACCAATCATACATAAAACAATTCAGAGAAGATTCAAATATTATTCATAGATAGACTTGATCATAAACCCACAATTCATCGGTCTCAACAAACACACCGCAAAAATAAGATTACATCGAATAGATCTCCACAAGAGAGGGGGAGAACTTTGTATTGAGATTCAAAGAGAGAGAAGAAGCCATCTAGCTACTAACTATGGACCCGAAGGTCCGAGGTAAACTACTCACACTTCACCGGAGAGGCTATGATGATGTAGAAGCCCTCCGTGATTACGGCCCTTTTCCGGCGGAGCTCCGGAACAGGCCCCAAGATGGGATCTCGTGGATACAGAAAGTTGCGGCAGTGGAATTAGGTTTTTGGCTCCTGTTCTGATCATTTGGGGGTACCTGTGTATATATAGGAGGAAGAAGTACGCCGGAGGAGCAACGAGGGGCCCACGAGGCAGGGGGTGCGCCCTAGGGGGGGCGCCTCCCACCCTCATGACCGCCTCTTTTGTTCCTTGGAGCAGGGTCCAAGTCTCCTGGATCACGTTCGGTGAGAAAATCACGTTCCCGAAGATTTTATTCCGTTTGGACTCCGTTCGATATTCCGTTTCTTCGAAACACTGAAATAGGCAAAAAACATCAATTCTGGGATGGGCCTCCGGTTAATAGGTTAGTCCAAAAAATAATATAAAAGTGGAAAATAAAGCCCAATATAGTCCAAAATAGTATATAATATAGCATGGAGCAATCAAAAATTATAGATACGTTGGAGACGTATCAGGCATCCCCAAGCTTAATTCATGCTCGTCCTCGAGTAGGTAAATGATAAAGGAGAATTTTTGATGCGGAGTGCTACTTGGCATAATTTCAATGCAAATCTTCTTAATTGTGATATGAATATTCAGATTAGAAAGATTCAAGACAAAAGTTTATATTGATATAAAAATAATTATACTTCAAGCATACTAACAAAGCAATTATGTCTTCTCAAAATAACATGGCCAAAGAAAGTTATCCCTACAAAATCATATAGTCTGGCTATGCTCCATCTTCACCACACAAAGTATTTAAATCATGCACAACCCCGATGACAAGCCAAGCAATTGTTTCATACTCTAACTTTTTCAAAACTTTTTCAATCTTCACGCAATACATGAGCGTGAGCCATGGATATAGCACTATAGGTGGAATAGAATGGTGGTTGTGGAGAAGACAAAAAGGAGAAGATGGTCTCACATCAACTAGGCGTATCAACGGGCTATGGAGATGCCCACCAATAGATATCAATGTGAGTGACTAGGGATTGCCATGCAACAGATGCACTAGAGCTATAAGTATATGAAAGCTCAAAAAGAAACTAAGTGGGTGTGCATCCAACTTGCTTGCTCACGAAGACCTAGGGCAATTATTGAGGAAGCCCATCATTGGAATATACAAGCCAAGTTCTATAATGTAAAATTCCCACTAGTATATGAAAGTGATAACATGAGAGACTCTCTACTATGAAGATCATGGTGCTACTTTGAAGCACAAGTGTGGTAAAAGGATAGTAACATTGTCCCTTCTCTCTTTTTCTCTCATCATTTTTTTATTTGGGCCTTTTCTCTTTTTTTATGGCCTCTTTTTATTTGGGCTTCTTTGGCCTCTTTTTTATTTATTTTATTTTTCGTCCGGAGTCTCATCCCGACTTATGGGGGAATCATAGTCTCCATCATTCTTTCCTCACTGGGACAATGCTCTAATAATGATGATCATCACACTTTTATTTTTCTTACAACTCAACAATTACAACTCGATACTTAGAACAAAATATGACTCTATGTGAATGCATCCGGCGGTGTACCGGGATATGCAATATGACAAGGATGGAATGTGTCATGATGAACTAGATGGTGGAAAGTTGCATGGCAATATATCTCGGAATGGCTATGGAAATGCCATAATAGGTAGGTATGGTGGCTGTCTTGAGGAAGGTATATGGTAGGTGTATGATACCGGCGAAAGGTGCGCGGTATTAGAGAGGCTAGCAAAGGTGGAAGGGTGAGAGTGCGTATAATCCATGGACTCAACATTAGTCATAAAGAACTCATATACTTATTGCAAAAATCTAGAAGTTATCAAAGCAAAGTATTACGCACATGCTCCTAGGGGGATAGATTGGTAGGAAAAGACCATCGCTCGTCCCCGACCGCCACTCATAAGGAAGACAGTCAATAAACAAATCATGCTCCGACTTCATCACATAACGGTTCACCATACGTGCATGCTACGAGAATCACAAACCTTAACACAAGTGTTCTTTAAATTCACAACTACTCAACTAGCATGACTTTAATATTATCACCTCCATATCTCAAAACAATTATCGTGCTTCAATCTTTTCTTAGTATTCAACACACTCAAAAGAAAGTTTCACAAATCTTGAATACCAAGCATATTATTATTAAGAAAATTACCATGCTATTAAGAGACTCTCAAAATAATTTAAGTGAAGCATGAGAGATCAATAGTTTCTTTAAAACAAATCCACCACCGTGCTCTAGAAGATCTAAGTGAAGCACATAGAGCAAAATTATAACGCTCAAAAGATATAAGTGAAGCACATAGAGCAAAACTACTTAGCTCAAAAGATATAAGTGAAGCACATAGAGTATTCTATCAAATTTTAATTCATGTATGGATCTCTCAAAAGGTGTGTACAGCAAGGATGATTGTGGCATACTAAGACACAAAGACACAAATAATACAAGACACTCCAAGCAAAACACATATCATGTTGGTGAATAAAAATATAGCTCCAAGTAAATTACCGATGGAAGTGGACGAATGAGGGGATGCCTTCCGGGGCATCCCCAAGCTTTGACTTCTTGGTGTCCTTGGATTATCTTGGGGGTGCCATGGGCATCCCCAAGCTTAGGCTCTTGCCACTCCTTGTTCCATGATCCATCAAAAGAATTCACCCAAAACTTGACAACTTCACAACACAAAACTCAAAATAGAAAACTCGTGAGCTCCGTTAGCGAAAGAAAACAAAGGACCACTTCAAGGTACTGTCATAAACTCATTCTTTATTTATATTGGTGTTAAACCTACTGTATTCCAACTTCTCTATGGATTATAAACTATTTTACTAGCCATAGATTCATCAAAATAAGCAAACAACACACGGAAAACAGAATCTGTCAAAAACAGAACAGTCTGTAGTAATCTGTAGCTAGCGCAAGATCTGGAGCCCCAAAAATTCTAAAATAAATTTCTGGACGTGAGGAATTTATATATTAATCATCTTCAAAAGGAATTAAATAAATTTCGCTCTTCAAATAAAAATGACAGCAGTTCTCGTGAGTGCTAAAGTTTCTGTTTTTTACAGCAAGTTCAACAAGACTTTCCCCAAGTCTTCCCAACGGTTCTACTTGGCAGAAACACTAATTAAACACAAAAAACACAACAAAAACAGAGGCTAAATAATTTATTTATTACTAAACAGGAGCAAAAGGCAAGGAATAAAAATAAAATTGGGTTGCCTCCCAACAAGCGCTATCGTTTCCCTAGCTAGGCAAGGGTGAAGTGGGGGAGAGGAAAACAAGAGGCAAATGGCAAATAATGTAATGCGAGAGATAGGGATTGTGATGGGTACTTGGTATGTTGAATTTTTGCGTAGACTCCCCAGCAACGGCGCCAGAAATCCTTCTTGCTACATCTTGAGCTTGCGTTGGTTTTCCCCGAGGAGGAAGGGATGATGTAGCAGAGTAGCGTAAGTATTTCCCTCAGTTTTTGAGAACCAAGATATCAATCCAGTAGGAGCCCACGCTCAAGTCCGTCGTACCAGCACAAAGCGATAGCTACTCGCAACCAACGCGATTAGGGGTTGTCAAGTCCTTCACGGTCACTTACGAGAGTGAGATCTGATAGATATAATATTTTTGGTATTTTTGGTATGAAGATGCAAAGTAAAAAGTAAAAGCAAAGTAAAAAAGCAAAGCAAGATTAAAGTAATGGAGATTGATATGATGAGAATAGACCCGGGGGCCATAGGTTTCACTAGTGGCTTCTCTCAAGAGCATAAGTATTCTACGGAGGGTGAACAAATTACTATTGAGCAATTGATAGAATTGAGCATAGTTATGAGAATATCTAGGTATGATCATGTATATAGGCATCACGTTCGTGACAAGTAGATAGAAATGATTCTGCATCTACTACTATTACTCCACTCATCGACCGCTATCCAGCATGCATCTAGAGTATTAAGTTAAAAACAGAGTAACACCTTAAGCAAGATGACATGATCTAGAGAGATAAATTCATGCAATATGAAATAAACCCCATCTTGTTATCCTCAATGGCAACGATACAATACGTGCCTTGCCGCCCCTTCTGTCACTGGGTAAGGACACCGCAAGATCGAACCCAAAGCTAAGCACTTCTCCCATGGCAAGAACTACCAATCTAGTTGGCCAAACCAAACAGATAATTCGAAGAGACTTGCAAAGATAACCAATCATACATAAAAGAATTCAGAGAAGATTCAAATATTATTCATAG
This sequence comes from Triticum urartu, assembly GCF_003073215.2. Taxonomy (NCBI): domain Eukaryota; kingdom Viridiplantae; phylum Streptophyta; class Magnoliopsida; order Poales; family Poaceae; genus Triticum; species Triticum urartu. Next base: position 108,270,213 of record NC_053028.1, read on the forward strand.
ATAGACTTGATCATAAACCCACAATTCATCGGTCACAAAAAACATACCGCAAAAAGAAGATTACATCGAATAGATCTCCACAAGAGAGGGGGAGAACTTTGTATTGAGATTCAAAGAGAGAGAAGAAGCCATCTAGCTACTAACTATGGACCCGAAGGTCTGAGGTAAACTACTCACACTTCATCGGAGAGGCTATGATGATGTAGAAGCCCTCCGTGATGACAACCCTCTTCCGGCAGAGCTCCGGAACAGGCCCCAAGATGGGATCTCGTGGATACAGAAAGTTGCGGCGGTGGAATTAGGTTTTTGGCTCCTGTTCTGATTGTTTGGGGGTACGTGTGTATATATAGGAGGAAGAAGTATGTCGGAGGAGCAACAAGGGGCCCATGAGGCAGGGGGTGCGCCCTAGGGGGGGCGCCCCCCACCCTCATGACCGCCTCTTTTGTTCCTTGGAGCAGGGTCCAAGTCTCCTGGATCATGTTCGATGAGAAACTCACGTTCCCGATGATTTTATTCCATTTGGACTCCGTTTGATAGTTCGTTTCTTCGAGACACTGAAATAGGCAAAAAATAGCAATTCTGGGTTGGGCCTCCGGTTAATAGGTTAGTCCCAAAAATAATATAAAAGTGGAAAATAAAGCCCAATATAGTCCAAAATAGTAGATAATATAGCATGGAGCAATCAAAAATTATAGATACGTTGGGGACGTATCACCTAGCATTCAAGTCATACAAGCAACAAGCACATGCGGAAGCTTATCTTGTCTGAGTACAGAGAACTACAAAAGAAAAAGGCTGAGAAGCCTGACTATCTACAAGATCCTGCCGAGGGCACAAGATCGTAGCTGAGGTAACAAGCTAAACGTCGAAGTCCACGCAGAACTACTAGCGAGACTGAAGTCTCTCTGCAAAAACATAAATTAAGCAAACGTGAGTACAAATGTACCCAGCAAGACTTACATCAAAACTAACTACATATGCATCGGTATCAACAAAGGGGGTGGTGGAGTTTAACTGCAACAAGCTAGCTTTGACTCGGTGGCTATCCTAAACTACGACTGCAAGTAACTCTTTTGAGGTGGCGCACATGAGTCCACATTTTCACCATATCAATACACCACTATGGATCTGCTCCCGTCTCCCTACGAGAACGCCATCCATAGCACTAACGCTTATCTTGCGCATTTTAGAGTATCCACTTTCACTTGTCTATGAACTGTACAAGCAACCCAGAAGTCCTTTACCGCGGACGCGGATATTCAAATAGATGATGTTAACCCTGCAGGGGTGTACTTCACACATGCTCTCACCACTTACTGCCATTTACACGACATGTACTCGGCAACCTTCAAGCGGAAGCCCAACGAGGGTGTCGGCCACGGCCTACCTAAACACTCAAGTCTCTAGTCCAGGTTTATCGCCTATTCAGGTTCCATGCACATGGAGTCCGGCCGAGGTTTCCACATACGGCCTCGAACGATGTGTACAGGGTTCCATGACACCAAATGGGTGCCCGACATACCCGGCCACGTGCCTACCGCGTCACAGCCCACCCCTCGGGTCAGCGCTGCGCATGGCCTCCAGCATACTACAAACACCAAAAACTACTTGCAACTCCGGGACAGAGGACAAGGGTGGTTAAGAAGCCGAGAGAGTCAATTAAGGATCCCAATGTGTGGTAGTAGTTGTTCATGTATCACAAACACAGAACTCAGTTCCTGAGGATGGTTTCAATGAGACAACCCACATGTACTCCTACATGGCCTCTCATCGCTACCATTACCAAATCGTGTTAACACACTTAGCTCTCAACAGTAAGACATGTTCACACACCTCCAATTCATCCCCGATGAATCAGACCTGACTTAACTCTAAGCAGTAGCAGGCATGACAAACAAGCATGAATGAGTAGGCACATCAGGGCTCAAACAACTCCTACTCATGCTAGTGGGTTTCATCTATTTACTGTGGCAATGATAGGTCATGCAAAGGAAAGGGGTTCAACTACCACAACATGTAATTAATAGTTGAATCATTGTTGTCCTAATGCAGTAAAAGAGAGTAGAAGCAGGAGAGTGGGATTGTATCGGAATGAACAAGGGTTTTTTGCTTGCCTGGCACTTCTGAAGATAGTAATAGCTCTTCATCGGTGTCATCGATCTGATCTTCGGAACCACGTCTACTGAGGGGGAACAATTACTGGCAACAGAGAGGAAACACAATCAATGCAATGCAACATTATGATGCATGATCATGACATGGAAACATGCTGGTGTTTTGAGCTAATGCAGCTAGAAACAAATTAAATGAATTTGGTTTGAACCCAAGGTTCAAATTCAAACTCCATATGTGTATATTAAAATGCCATTTATTTGATTTGCCTTAAACAGTAGCCAAAAGTTGTTCTAACATGCATGAAAATGATACAGGTGGATAGATTGGATTTTTCTGATCATTTTTCATATATAAATTATTTTATTTGGAGTTACGGTTGATTTTCTATGATTTTTAGAAGTTTTAAACATTTTCTAGAATTTCCTGGTTATTCTAATTTAAATTAAATCCAGAAAATGACTTATTGCGTCAGCATTGCACCAGGGTGATGTCAGTGGGTCAACTGGGTTGGACAGGTCAAACCTGACCTGCGGGACCCATTGGTCAGTGACCCTGTGCTTGTTAGACTCACAAACAGGTGGGACCAGTCAAAGGCCACATCAGCAAAGTCAATGCTGACGCGTGGGGCCACTGTGATTAGTTAGAACTAAACATAAACAAAAGCAATGATAAATAAACATGGGGGACCCACATGTCATCGGGGCAGAGGTTAATTAACCCGGTCATTAGCGCTAACTAAAATGCCACGTCAGCGGTGTAACGCCCTCGATGCGGCTATATCTCCTACGTGTCGAAGCACGACTTAGAGGCATAACCGCATTGAAAGCAATGTCGCAAGTAAGGTAATCTTCACAACAACCCATGTAAATAGATAAAAGGGGAAAAGGTACATAGTTTGCTTACACTCGCCACGTCACACAAATACATGAATAACATTACAATCATCCAATACACTCATGGTCCGACTACGGTACCAAAATAAAAGATCAACCCCACATGCGACACGGACCCCGATCGCCCCAACTGGGCACCACTACTGATCATCTGGGAAAGACACATAGTAACGACGAGAGTCTTCATCGAACTCCCACTTGAGCTCAAGCGCATCATCTGGAACGGTATCATCGGTCCCTGCATCTGGTTTGGAAGTAAATTGTGAGTCACGGGGACTCAGCAATCTCGCACCCTCGCGATCAAGACTATTTAAGCTTATAGGTAAGGCAAGGTAATATGTGGAGTTGCAACAAGCGACTAGCATATATGGTGGCTAACCTGTTCGCGAAAGAGAGCGAGAAGAGAAGGCAAATCACGAACGAAGAACTATGATCAAGAAGTGATCCTAGAACAACCTACGCCAAGCATTACTCCAACACCGTGTTCACTTCCCGGACTCCGCCGAGAAGAGACCATCACGGTAACTCACACGGTTGATTCATTTTAATTAAGTTAAGTTTCATGTTATCTACAACCAGACATTAACAAATTCCCATCTGCCCATAACCACGGCCACGACTTTCGAAAGTTCAAATCCCTGCAGGGGATTCCAACTTAGCCCATCACAAGCTCTCACGGTCAACAAAGGATATTCCTTCTCCCGAGACATTCCGATCAGACTCGGCATCCCGGTTTTACAAGACATCCTCGACAATGGTAACACAAGTCCAGCAACACCGCCCGAATGTGCCGACAAATCCCGATAGGAGCTGCACATAACTCGTTCTCAGGGCACACTCGGATAAGCAATCCGTACAACTAAAACCAGCCCTCAAGTTTCCCCGAGGTGGCGCTGCAAGGGGCTCTAGTTTGGACCAACACTCAGAGGAGCACTGGCCCGGGGGGGTTTAAATAAAGATGACCCTTGGGCTGCGGAAACCCAAGGGAAAAAGAGGCTAGGTGGCAAATGGTAAAACCAAGGTTGGGCATTTCTGGAGGAGTTTTATTCAAGGCGAACTGTCAAGGGGTTCCCATTATAACCCAACCGCGTAAGGAACGCAAAATCCGGGAACATAACACCGATATGACGGAAACTAGGGCGGCAAGAGTGGAACAAAACACTAGGCAAAAGGTCGAGCCTTCCACCCTTTATCAAGTATATAGGTGCATTAAGATAGACAAGATAATATGGTGATATCCCAACAATAAACAATGTTCCAACAAGGAACGATCTCCAATCTTCACCTGCAACTAGCAACGCTATAAGAGGGGTTGAGCAAAGTGGTAACATAACCAATCAACGGTTTGCTAGGACATGGTGGGTTAGAGGTTTGACATGGCAATTTGGGAGGCATGATAAGCAAGTGGTAGGTATCGTAGCGTAGGCATAGCAAAAGAGCGAGCATCTAGCAAGCAAAGATAGAAGTGATTTCGAGGGTATGAACATCTTGCATGCAAAGTTGTCAGAGTTGACTTGATCCTCGTAAGCAAACTCAACGGGCTCCTCGGTCGTGAACTCATCTCCCGGCTCTACCCAAACAAGAACAACAAGCAAACGGAACACAATCAACCACGTGCAGTGCTCAAACATGATGCAAACATGGTATGCTATGCGGGATGCGATATGTGATGCATATGCAAGATTTGACAAGGAATGATTGAACCTGGCCTCAACTTGGAAATCCAAGAGTGCCACTGGAAAGGTGAGGTGATTTCGGTTGAAATCGATATAAAGATCACCAGAATCGGATGCACGGTTTGGACATGGCAAGCAAAACAAATGTGACACCGGTCTGCGATAATCAGCAAGTGACCAAATTAAAGCATCAAGATAAATATGCTACAGCACTCAAACATGACAACAAAATACATGTCAGGGATCCATTCATGATACTTGACAAAAGATGAACACTGAGCTACGGCTAATTCATCAATTAATAGGTTCAAACAAGCATGGCAAAAGTGCAAATGATAACAGGTTTCAGACATAGTGAAATTAACACAAACCTGGAATTTAACATCAGGAAGCACACTTTAAAGCATGAAAACTACATGCTAAAGGAACTTAACATGACAATTCAAGGCATGGCATCAAGCTACTCAAAGCACTTAACAAAAGTCCCTTAGTGACCTTGAGCCAAAAGGGATCAGAAAATACAATTGCAAGCATGTGAACATGGCAAAAACATAAACAGATTTCAGACAGTGAAAAACTGGAGCATGCAAATCAGTTAACGAGTAGGGATGTTCACGAGCTCGTTGCACTCACTACAAAGAATGGCATGACAAACTAAGAATACACCCATCAAGAATACATATCATAGAATCTAGACATGGCAAGAACAACAACATAGCATGCACAGATCAATAGCAACATCCTCGGCAAAATCGCTAACAAGTCAACAATCTTCCAGGATTCATGATATAGCAAAAGTAGAGCTCGATTGACTCAAGCTAGGGTGCTCCATAAATGCAAACGAATACATGGATGGATAGAGTACCATAATGTTAACAAATCATCCTTACTGATCATCCTCAAAAGAGGCACGGATCACTAGCAAACAACATGAACATATGGCATAACGACAAAATCAGGACAAGGACTTTGTGAAATTCTATGTCCCTGAAATCAGCATTACCGATTACGCTACTTTGCAAGCTGGTGCTAGTCACCACACATATCACAAAAATACATGGTAAGCACCTATATAAAGATGGCATGGCATATAACAAAACACATGTAGAGCTCAGGGGCATAGCATGCACACGTTAATCATGGAAAAAATGACAAATAGCTATTTGATGAAACAGATCTGCCAAATTTATCACATAGCCCTCTTCCAACAGCATTTCAGGCATCAAGATGAGCTCAAATGAAAATGATGCAGTGAGATGAAATGATGTACTCGTTGAGACGAACATTTTGATATGCTACACGCACAAATCGGAGCTACGGGTGCAGAGTTATAGCATGCCAAAGTTTGCAAAAAGATTAGGGTTCGGGGGTAAAAAGGTCAACCGAGAAGTTTCAGATCCAGATCTGGATCTGGACGGAACGGATCCCGAGGTTCACCGCCATTGGACTGTAGCTCGCTAGAGGGTAGGAGCAGCGCGGTGGCCGGACTTGGCGGCGCTCGCCGGCGCGTGGGAGGCGGAGGCCGGACGACGAGCTGGTACGGCTCGGGCACCGCGCGGCGTCCACGGGGGGAGGGGCGGCGAGGTAGGCGCTGCGGTGGAGTTCGGCGACAGTGGCGGTGGTCGGTGAGGGAGGCGGCGGCCGGAGTCGAGCTGGTGGGCGGCGGAGGCGGCCGGCGAGGGCAGGGACGAAGGCAGCGCGGGCGGCAGCCTCTGGCCCGTGCGCAGGCACGGGCGGGCCGGCCACGGGCCCGGCGGGCTTCCGCGATCTGGGCGCCAGGCGGGCGACTCAGGCAGCGCCACGTGGCGGCGGCAAGAGTCCAGCGGACATGTCCGTCGGCGGCTTCTTTGTCTGGCGCGCGAGGAGAGGGAAAGGTCTAGAGTTAGGGGGGTGGAAGATCCGAAAATTTCGGGAGAGGCCTAGTTTTATAGGTAGGAGGAGCTAGGAAGCTCCAAATGGAGTGCGGTTTTCGGCCACGTGATCATGATCGAATGCTCTAGACGATGGAAGAGGTTTAGGTGGGTTTTGGGCCAAATTGGAAGGGTTTTGGGCTGCAACACAAACGGGGCCTTTTCGGTCCCTCGGTTAACCGTTGGAGTATCAAACGAATTCCAAATGGCACGAAACTTGACAGGCGGTCTACTGGCAGTAAACCAAGGCCGCATGACAAGTCTCGGTCCAATCCGGAAATGTTTAACCCCCACACATGAAAAGAGGTAGAAAGGCGCACCGGAGCAGATAGGAGCGCCGGAATGCAAAACGGACAACGGGGAAAATGCTCGGATGCATAAGACGAACACGTATGCAAATGCAATGCACATGATGACATGATATGAGATGCATGAAAAAGGCAACAACACACGGAGACAAAAACCTGACACCGAGGAAAATAAAATAACTTAGGCCGGAAATGACAAGAGTTGGGATACAGATAAGGTAAATTACATCCAGGGTGTTACAAGCGGCTATCACCGACACTAAACCGGCGCGACGGCGATGCCCGTCCGACCGACTACAGCATCGGCTGGACGCGCGGCTGGGTGCGTTTGAAAGCCCGCGGTGCAGCACATCTAGTGGTGGCCGCGGTGCGCGCTGGTGCGGCCTGTAGTGGTGGCGGCGACGAACCGGGCGGCAGCCGGAGCTCGGAGGTGTGCGGCTGCAGGGCCACAGCTCGCAAGGAAGCCGGATAGGGGTGGTGTTGGCCTCCTGGTTTCTCCAGGAGCATGCAGGGTGCGCGGGTCCGAGCGGAGAAGCACAATCGCTGCGGGAACAACGGCCATGGCGGATGGCGGCTTCGGTCACGGTGGGGAACAGTGCCACAACACGGGAGCGAGCAAAAGGGAAGAGGGGAGATGCTCAGGGGCTCACCGCGAGTCCGGCGAAGGCGTCAGCGAGCTCGGGGGAGGTCCAACGCAGGCAGAACGGCGGCGGCGATCTTGGGCGTCCGGAGGTGAAGACGACGGCGATGGCGGCTCCATAGGGCATCCGGAGACGCATGGCTTGACGGAGAAGACGAGGACGACGGCATGGAGCTCATCGGCACGACAGAGGGGCGAGGACGTGGTGGTGGCCGCAGCAGCAGCAAGCGGCGGCGACGCCGTGTTCGGTGGTGCTGCGGGGAGGGAGCTAGAGGAGAGGCAGAGAGCTCCAGAGTGAGGGGAGAGGCAGAGGGGGTCGAGGCCTTTCTTGTGGCACAGAGACAGCGCGAGGGAAAAGCAGGAGGTGGAGCTCGAGAGCGCGCGCGTCGACACGCCTCTGCCTACTGGCAGAGGTTGAAGACGGTGGGGCTTCTGGTGGGCTGGGCCAGTTAGCTGGGCTGCCAAGTGGGCTGCACAGGCGGTAGGTCCAGGTAAATTACAAGTAAGCTCTCTTTTCCTTTTGTTTCAGTTTTCTATTTCTTTTATTCTGTTTTGAATTAGTAAAAATACTAATACATTTTGTAAAATCCTGAAAATAATTGTGGGCAGTGTTTGGATTATTTCCAACAACCCAAAACTAGTTTCAGAATTATTAGAGCATTTAAAAATATTTATAGGATTTAAATTCTCCAATTCAAATATGATATGAGTTAATTCAAAGATCTAGAATGTCCTAGAAATATATTCATCATTTTTGGCAGAGGTTTTCACCTTTATCAGAAATCATGAACATTTTCAAAGGGCATCTTGGGTTCTTTGAAAAAATTGGATTGAACCTACTTGAGTTCCATTTGGTGCTAGGGTTTGAGCATCCCGATTTCAAGCTTAACTGAAATTTAAACATGATGCAAACACTCTAATGCAAGCACTGACTAGGGTTGTGACAACTTTGTTGTTGCAAGTTTTACGTGGCTGCTACGGGTTTAGAAGAACCGATTCTTACTTGCGCAAAACCACAATGTGGTGTAGTGATTGCTTTTTGATCTTCTAAAAGAACCCTCTTCATTGAAACCGGTTCAACCAAAGTCAGATAGACAGACACCTTCCAGTCACCTTTAAGCAACGAGTGCTCATGACGGTGAAACCAGTCTCGCGTGAGCGTAGGCATAATGTCGGTCCAGGCCGCTTCATCTCACAATGCCGCTGAACCAAGTAACAACTAGTAATGGCAATCAATATGTATACGCCCACGCCCACAACTCCTTTGTGTTTTACTCGTGCATATAACATCTACGCATAGACCTGGCTCTGATGCCACTGTTTGGGAACACAGTAATTTCAAAAAAATCCTACGGACACGCAAGATCTATCATGGTGATGCATCGCAACGAGAGGGAAGAGTGTTGTCTACGTACCCTCGTAGACCGTAAGCAGCAGCGTTATATCAACGCGGTTGATGTAGTCGAACATCTTCACGGTCCGACCGATCCAAGTACCAAAATCACGGCACCTCCACGATCTGCACACGTTCGGCTCGGTGACGTCCCACGAACTCTAGATCCAGCTGAGGTCGGGGGAGAGTTTCATCAGCACGACGACGTGGTGACGGTAATGACGAAGTTACCAGCGTAGGGCTTCGCCTAAGCACTACGATGATATGACTGAGGTGTGAAACTGTGGAGGGAGGCACCGCACACGGCTAAAAGATTAACTTTTCTGTCAATGGGGTGCCCCCTCCCCCGTATATAAAGGAGTGGAGGAGGGGGTCGGCCAGCCTCATAGGGCACGCCCAAGGGGGGATGTAGGGTAATGCAGCAGAAAACAAAAAAATTCCGACCTACGCACCAGCCCAGGACCACTATGGAGACTGCATACATGGTTTGATCTTTTTCGTTACCGACTCGTAGCGCAGCGGGAAGTAGAGTCGATGACGATCGGTGGTGCAGATCCCGTAGCTAGGATTTACAACCTCCCAACCGTGAGGATGTATACCCTCATCTGCCCCTCAGACAGCCCTTCGGGAGGACCTTCGAAACTCGAACAGTCACTCGGACAGCCCTTCGGGAGGACCTTCGAAACTCGGATGGTCGCACGGACAGCCCTTCGGGAGGCACTCACGAACTAAGACCGAAACTACGATCTCTCTACAGAGTTGCACACATACGGTGTCATCTATCCGGCAGGGCTTCGCCGTCCAGAACTAGTTCCTGCCGGTACCCAGGCATCCTTTCGTCTCTACGAAACTATTTCGCGGGGAGGGAGAGAGAAGCCAGATCATTGCATGGCACTTGTATGTGAGAAGGGATGAGGAGAATGGCAGCCCCTTATCCTCCTTTTATAGGCCAAGGCAAGGGGTGGGTGGTGGAGGAAATACCAAAACACCCATGCTACATATCCCACATGAAGGGTGAAATGGTAACTCAAGTGGGGCACCAAGGGGAAAGCATGGAGGCACCCCCTTGGCCAGCCACAACCTTGCCCCCTCCCATGCCCCCCCCAACAAGCCACCAACATGTCTCCTAGAAACATGGGTGCTCCCTACACAAAAAGCCACCAAACATGTAAACCCCGATTCGTGGGATCTTGTCCCCTCGTGCTGAGACAAGATGTTTTCCGCGAAACATTTTTTATGAAAAATTCCGGAAGGTCCCAGAACATTTCCGGCACCCTCTAAAATTATTCTAGGCATGATCCGAAACATTTCCGGTGTGGTGGTTTTTATCAGCGAAAAGCAACAACGGCGGTTACGGCAGCTCCGGAACATTTTCGGTTTTTCTCTCTGAAAATTCCCAAAAGTTCCCAGACCAATTCTGGGGCCCTCTAAGAATTTCCAGGCGAGTGCCGAAACCATTTTGACCTAATAATATATTCCGAAACAACTTTTCGGTTTTACCGAAACACTTTCGGTGTTCTCTCTTCGGAACTCTTCCGTTGTCTCCGAAACTTTTCCGGTGACTTTCTCTCAGACTCCCTTCTAGTATTCAGCAGATAGATGACCCTTATGAAGGAAATATGCCCTAGAGGCAATAATAAAGTTATTATTTATTTCCTTATATATCATGATAAAAGTTTATTATTCATGCTAGAATTGTATTAACCGGAAACATAATACATGTGTGAATACATAGACAAACAGAGTGTCACTAGTATGCCTCTACTAGACTAGCTTGTTAATCAAAGATGGTTATGTTTCCTAACCATGGACAAAGAGTTGTCATTTGATTAACAGGATCACATCATTAGATGAATGATCTGATTGACATGACCCATTCCATTAGCTTAGCCCCCGATCGTTTAGTATGTTGCTATTGCTTTCTTCATGACTTATACATGTTCCTATGACTATGAGATTATGCAACTCCCGTTTGCCGGAGGAACACTTTGTGTGCTACCAAACGTCACAACATAACTAGGTGATTATAAAGGAGCTCTACAGGTGTCTCCAAAGGTACATGTTGGGTTGGTGTATTTCGAGATTAGGATTTGTCACTCCGATTGTCGGAGAGGTATCTCTGGGCCCTCTCGGTAATGCACATCACATAACCCTTGCAAGCATTGCAACTAATGAGTTAGTTGTGAGATGATGTATTACGGAACGAGTAAAGAGACTTGCCAGTAACGAGATTGAACTAGGTATTGAGATACCGACGATCGAATCTCGGGCAAGTAACATACCGATGACAAAGGGAACAACGTATGTTGTTATGCGGTCTGACCGATAAAGATCTTCGTAGAATATGTAGGAGCCAATATGAGCATCCAGGTTCCGCTATTGGTTATTGACCGGAGACGTGTCTCGGTCATGTCTACATTGTTCTCGAACCCGTAGGGTCCGCACGCTTAAGGTTTCGATGACAGTTGTATTATGAGTTTATGAGTTTTGATGTACCGAAGCTAGTTCTGAGTCCTGGATGTGATCACGGACATGACGAGGAGTCTCGAAATGGTCGAGACATAAAGATTGATATATTGGACGGCTATATTCGGACACCGGAAGTGTTCCGGGTGATTTCGGAGAAAACCGGAGAGCCGGAGGGTTACCGGAACCCTACCGGGAGTAGTAATGGGCCATATGGGCGTTAGTGGAGAGAGAGAAGGGCGCCAGGGTGGGCCGCGCGTCTCCTCCCCCCCTTGGTCCGAATTGGACTAGGAGAGGGGGGGCGGCGCCCCCCTTTCCTTCTCCCTCCCCACTTCTTCCCCCCTCCTAGTAGGAGTCCTACTCCTACTAGGAGGAGGACTCCTCCTGGCGCGCCTATAGGGGCCTGCCGGCCTCCTCCCCTTGCTCCTTTATATACGGGGGCAGGGGGCACCCCTAGACACACAAGTTGATCCACGTGATCATATTCTTAGCCGTGTGCGGTGCCCCCTTCCGCCATAGTCCTCGATAATATTGTAGCGGTGCTTAGGCGAAGCCCTGCGACGGTAGTGCATCAAGATCGTCACCACGCCGTCGTGCTGACGGAACTCTTCCCCGACACTTTGCTGGATCGGAGTCCGGGGATCGTCATCGAGCTGAACGTGTGCTAGAACTCGGAGGTGCCGTAGTTTCGGTGCTTGATCGGTCGGGCCGTGGAGACGTACGACTATATCAACCAAACGCTTCCGTTGTCGATCTACAAGGGTACGTAGATCACACTCTCCCCTCTCGTTGCTATGCATCACCATGATCTTGCATGTGCGTAGGAAATTTTTTGAAATTACTACGAAACCCTTCAGTGTCATCCGAGCCTAGGTTTTATATGTTGATGTTATATGCACTAGTAGAACACAAGTGAGTTGTGGGTGATATAAGTCATACTGCTTGCCAGCATGTCATACTTTGGTTCGGCGGTATTGTTGGACGAAGCGGCCCGGACCGACATTACGCGTACGCTTACGCGAGACCGGTTCTCCCGACGTGCTTTGCACATAGGTGGCTTGCGGGTGACAGTTTCTCCAACTTTAGTTGAACCGAGTGTGGCTACGCCCGGTCCTTGCGAAGGTTAAAACAGCACCAACTTGACAAACTATCGTTGTGGTTTTGATGCGTAGGTAAGATTGGTTCTTGCTTAAGCCCGTAGCAGCCACGTAAAACTTGTAACAACAAAGTAGAGGACATGATTTTATTGTTTGAGATGATCATGTTTTGTAACCGAGTTATCGTCAACTGGCAGGAGCCATATGGTTGTCGCTTTATTGTATGCAATGCAATCGCCCTGTAATGCTTTACTTTATCACTAAGCGGTAGCGATAGTCGTAGAAGCATAAGATTGGCGAGACAACAACGATGCTACGATGGAGATCAAGGTGTCGGGTGGTAGGTGCGACATATGCCAACGGGTGGCTTATCATTGTGGGAGCCAGTAAGACATCGCCGGTGCCTGGAAACGGGATAAGGCGAAGACATGCGCGCCGGCGGATCTTACCCAGCTTTGGGGCTCTCCGTGGAGATAACACCCCTACTGCTGCTCTACGGGGTCTCCGCATGATCACTAGATGGACAAGTAGCTACACAATACTCCTTGAGCTGTTTGGTGAGAGGAGGAAGAAGGGCACGGCTAGCCTGCTTCTTCTCCTTGTGTGGTGTCTAGGACTAGCAAGGGGTCGAACCCTTTGCATGGGTGGGGGTTTATATAGGCCCACCGCCCGGGGGTAGAATGGTAATCCGACTGGGTGCGGGGCCCAGCCGTCTGTGACTGCGCTCGCCGGCTCCTGCGCCGGCTGCTGGGGCCCGCCGACTGGTGGGTCCCGCCGGCTGCCTGCCCCTTGGTCGACAGGCAGGCCCCACTATCCAGGGCCTGGTCGGCGGCTGGTTACTGTGGCTCCATCTTGGTGACGTGGGCTTCGTCGTGGTAGGCGCGGCTACAGTGCCGCCGCCCGTCGGGCAATCGCTGTAGCCTCACCGCGTCTTGTCTCCTTAATGGGGCGTCTCCTTCGAGGGAGGCGGCAAGCCGGCTGCGGGGAGCCAGCTCTGTCTTAGGCCGACTGGTTGGAGGCGTGGCCGCCTTCGGGCGTCTCTCTGCCCGAAGGGGCCCACCATCTGTGGGCCACGCTGGCGGTCCGTCGTGGGTGACACCAAGGTCAACATGGCAACAGTGCCGTGCTGGACGGGTCATGCCTACTCCGTATGGCGCACTGTGCCAGGCGTGCTCCGGGATTCGGGGGTGGCAGGCTTCACTGTAGCCACGCCCCGTCGCACCGCCGTTAGGTGGGTGCAAACTTTGAGGGTACGGTCTCGACCGCTTTATGGGAGCCGGCTTCTTGAAGTCAGCCTTCTCATGGCCGGCTTCCCGAAGTTGGCCCTCCCGTGGATTTCTTCATGAGGGCTAAAGTCGGATGGCAGCCAGCAAGGGGAAGGCGGCTCCATGTCTTGGATTCTTGAGAGCCGGACGGGCTCGTAATTTTTTCAAAAGGGCCAGGGGAAGCCGGCTAGGCTACCCACGGCTATTTACTCCGATAGTAGTCCCCGAAGCTGATCGAGCTCCGAGGAAGACAAAGGGACGAGAAGCTTGGTCAGCTTCCCATCCTGAAGAGCCGGCTTTGTGGGTGTATGCCGACTTCAGAGAGCTCCGCGTCTTGCAGGCGGGAAAGGGGGCCGACCTGCATGCTGACCGCGGGCCCTCCCGCGGCCACATGGCAGCGAGATCCTGCCAGCGCACGCGTGCGATGGGACACCGCCGCAGGCCCGGGCCCGCCACTCGCAGGCCTTGGTCCGAGCTCGGATCTTCCGTGGCCCACATGGGCCGCTCGCCTTCCTGCGGCGGTTTTATTTCGCCGTTAAGGCACAATAAGCACGGGACCCGGGGGAGTGGGCACGATCGATCCCCACGTTTCCCCACGCCGCGCCTCCTCGGCTCTGCCACGCGAGCCTATAAGTAGGGGGAGGAGGGGGAGCGACAGAGGTTCGCACGCTCTCTCTCGCTCCGCCCCTTCTCGTCCTCTCTTCTTCCTCTCGTTGCCGCTGCAGCCTCCCGTCTCAGCGCCGCCGCGCCTCCACATCGTCTCGCTCCCATGGCGCTGTCAAGCTCGTGGGACGGCTCCAACGTCCATGAGGACCATGTTGAATTCCTCCGCCAGACTCGGCGCCTGCCCGACGCCAACCTCGTGCGGGTCCGCCTGGCGCCAGAGACGGAGGTCTTGCCGGCGCCGGAGGAGGGCGAGCGGGTTGTCTTCCGCTCGCACTTCCTGCGCGGCTTCGGCCTTCCAGCGAGCGGATTTCTACGCTCCTTCCTCGAGTTCTACAACCTTCAGCCGCATCACCTCACACCCAATGCAGTAATGCTACTGTCGGCCTTCGTCTCCCTCTGCGAAGGTTTCTTGGGGTTGCTCCCCACGCTGGAGCTCTGGGGGGGGGGGGGGTTCTTCCAGAGCAAACTCGGCACCATTGTCGCAGGCGTGCCTGCCCCCTGCGGGGCCTTCATCGCCATGAGGAGGGCGGGCGAGAACAACCCGTTCCCGCCTATCCCCCTGATCCAGTCGGTGAAGATCTGGCAGAAGTCATACTTCTGCATGAAGACGTCGCCGAGCAAGGAGACCACGTCAACCTGCCGGCTTATGTAGCCGGCGCGCCAGGTGGGAGGCAGCCTTCATGGAGTTTCCGGTCCCGGTCACTGTCTCAGGCCGGGAACGCTGCCGTCTCCCGGCTTCGGGTGATGATCCAGTCAGAAAGCCTGAGCGGGGCCGACTTGGTGGCCGCCTTCGTGGAGCGCCGGATATCTCCTCTCCAAAGCCGGCCCCACATGATGTGCTAGATGAGCAGCCACTTCGACCCAAGCCGGCTGAGCACCAGGGAGATGCCTCATGCGGAGGTATCGTATATGGTGAACTATATCTCCAACTGCAAGCTCGCCGAGGACTGGCGATACGGCAAGGCGCCGTATTCTCGCGCCAACCCTCCGCCTGTGGTAAGCTTTCCTTCTCTTTCTTCTTTTTGTTGGTAGCCGGCTTTATGATGGCCGACTTCTAATCAGTCGGTCCTTCTTAGAAGAACCCCCTTCTCCGGCCGACGACCGGGTCAGCGGGGATAGAACGCCAGTATGCCCCCGACCGCACGGTGGACGACGTCGACGATCCGGACTTGGGGGCGGCCGCCATGGAAGACGCCGTCGTGGAGGACGACGCCGAGCCCGGGGGCTCAAGGCTCACCGCGAGCTTCGAGGACTGGCCCGACGATGCTGAAGCCGAAGTCGCCCCGCGTCGCCAGCCGGCAGCCGACCATCAGGGCGCGGGCTCGTCCATTGCGCCGGCTGCCGGTGGTGGCGCACAGAAGCGCCGGGCCGCTTCAGTCCTCTTCGGCAGTCGCCCGAAGAAGTCCAAAGCCTCCACCGCGACGACCTAGCGAGATGAGGCGGCTGCGAAAGCGGCCCGCTTCCGCAAGGCGGTGAAGCAGCCTTAGGCGGTCTTAGCATAAGTCGTCAATTGCCTTGTCGCATGCCCTTCATCATTCTCTTCTTGTTTGAGTATTCTTCTTAATTTCTTCCGCTTGCTGGACAGGGCGCCGCTTTCCCTTGAGCGTGGTCCGGGCGGCTCCGTAGTTGGGCCGACTGGAGGTTCTTCAAGCTCCCGCCGCGTGGACCCCCGCGCCGACCTCAGGGAGGCCAAAGAGCGGAACGCCCGTGAAGCGCGGGAGGAGCGCGAGGCGGCGGAGAAGGCGGCCGCCCAGGCGGCGAGGGAGCAGGCCGACGCGGCAGCCAAGGCCTAGATGGAGGCGGCGACCGCGGAGATGGAGGCGGAGGGTTCGCGCAACCAGCCTCCGCTGCTCGCCATTCCCCTCCGAGCTGTGGCCCCCGACACCCCATTGCCCTTGGCGGAGGAGATCATCCAAGACCCGCCGCTGATGGAGAGGTGGGAGGACCCCGTGGCCTTTGCGAGGAGAGCGCCGCCAGCAGCGCCAACCGAAGCGGGCCAAGGCGGCCAATCGTCAGCGGCGCCAGAGGGGCCGACCGGGGGTGAGCCGGAGAATAGAGCCGGCCTCGAGGTGCGGCCGGTGACGGGCCGGCGCGCAGGGGGAGGCGCTGCTCCGCCGGAGTTGCGCCGAGTCGCGGGCGCAGGCCAGTCGATGGAAGATCTGGAGCCGGCCAGCACTGCCACGTCTGAGTGGACTCCTAGCGGAGGGACTGGCGAGCTGAATGTGGCGGCTCAAGGGGTCCGGAGCCGGCTGCAAGCTCAGGCCGCCCTGCTGCAACAGTTCACCCAGGAGTTCCTGTCGACGCGAGCCACCATCCGGGTGAGTCCTTCATTCTTGGCCGCTTTGCTCTCTTAATTTCTTCCGTGGGGGCGCGTCAGCGCACCCACTGGGTGTAGTCCCCGAGATTCGGGCCGACTGCTACGCAGTCGAGTCGGATCTTTCTTGACGGCTACCTTATTTTTGCCTCTTGTCTGAACTTGCAGGAATATCACAACCTCCGTGCTGCCGCCTTCAACTCCCAGGCTCGGGAGTTGAGCCGGAGGACCGACGACCTGGCCGACAGCCGAAGTAAGTACTCGATCTTGTCTGTCTCCTGTGGGGGCGCGTCAGCGCACCCACTGGGTGTAGTCCCCGAGATTCGGGCCGACTGCTGAGCAGTCGGGTCGGATCTTTCTTGAAGACTCTTTCCTTATTGGTTTTTCTTTTTCTTTGTCTTCAGGGGCCAACGCCGACTTGAGGAAGGAGCTCGGCGAAGCGCAGGCCGCCCTTCATACCAAGGATGCCGAGTACGCTACCTTAGTCTAGGAGCGTGATCGCCTGGCCAAGAAGCTGGCCGACCAGGAGAAGAGCCACAAGGCGGCCCTGCAGGCGGCGCAGGATAGCGAAGCTGCCCTGAAGGCAGAGTATGAGACCGAGGCGACGAGCTGGGCTGAGACCCGGCGAGCCCTGGATGAAGGCTTCAGCCGGATTGAGGATTTGATCGACGGTAAGCCGCCTTCCTCGCCCCTCTCCTGCCCCTTGCCGCCTGGGTTTTTGGCTTAACTTGAGCTGCTGCTTGTTCTTTTTTTTGGTGCAGACTACTTCCCCGGCTACTCCGCCTTCGCCGCCCAAAGCATTGAGGCCCATCGCGAGGCGTGCCGTCAGGCGGGGGCCAACATCGCGCCGGATGCGAACCGGACGCTTGAGGAGCAGCTCTTGGCTGTCCAGGCGCGGTTGCAGCCGGCTCATCGGATGCTTCGCTGGCTCCAACGTGCCGGGGCGCAAGTGTTGGCGGCCCTCTGGCCCGGCGAGACGATCCCCCGCACCCCAAGCCGAACTACCAACTGGCTGGAGGTCACAGTCGGTCGCTTTGAGGCTTGGAAGGCGTCGGTGGCCCGCCTCGGAGCCGGGCGGGCGTTGGAGTTCGTTCGGGTTTGGTACCCAGGGCTGAGCCTGGACCAGTTGCGCACTTGGCGGATGGAGGCCGACGCGGAGCTGGAGGAGGCGAGGCCGGCTATCGCCCAGCGGGCTTCGACGATCGCCGAGTGCACCGACATCAGCGTTTTTGTGCCCGAAATCGATGATGACGGTGTTGCCCAGCCGGAGGAGTGGTTCGGGCTGAACCCGGCGGTGGGCGAGGACTTGGCGGAGGAGATCGCCTCCAGCGACGAGGGCGAGGATGACGAAGAGGAGGACGGCGAAGACGTCGAGCCGGCTGGTGGAACAACCGGCCGACCTCAGGCCGACCGTGCCTCCAGCAACGAGGCACGTGGAAGTGCGCCCTCTGCGAGAGGCGGTGACCAAGCCGAGGTTCGCCAGCCGGCCGCTCCTTCAGCCGGCACAACCGTCTCCGCCAACCAGCCCGGCTCGTCGGTCGCTCCGCCAGCTTGACCTGCCGTCCTTATTTTTCCTGCTTGTTGTCTTTTGAACAATCTTCATTAAGTTTTCGCAGTTCCACCCACTGGGGGTGTATCCAAACTATGTTGAATGCCGGCCTCTCGAAGGTCTTTTATGTAAATATTGTTATGTGCATGTTTGGTTTCCATTCGCGTATGCTTTTTATCCTTAGGCCTTTTCCTTTGCCGCCTTCCCTCTTTGGGGAGGCAAGTACTTGAGCTTTCTTGGATTGAAGTGAAGTGAATGGAAACCGGCCGGCCGGCTACTCTGGTAGCCAGTCGGCGGTGGGAGAAAAACCGGCTTTTGTTATATTAGTCCATTAGTCCCTAGCCGTTTTTCGTGTGGGCGCCCGTTCCTGCCTTTAACTCTTGCCAGCCAGACAGCCGGTTCTTCGAACTGCGACTTTTGGCAAGAGAAGGCTTGGGAGCCGGCACACTACTTGTCTGACTGCGGGTAGGACTTCTAATATAACTCCAGTCGGCCAGTCCCTGAGCCGACTAGTCGAACCCGGTGCCGGACGGAACAATTAAATGAAATGACAAGGTCATAAGCATGATACTTTTCATTCATAAATAAGGGATGGCAGTCCCCGAGCCCTCCTCGGGGGGCCTATTGTCTCATACTTAATACAAAAGTTAGCGTGATACATACTGCATTTCAACTGTAAAATCTTCGAAGGAGGTTGGCGTTCCATGGTCGTTCCGACTCCTTGCCGGAGTCGTCTCTCTTGCGTGCCTTCGGCTTCTGTGCGTCGATCAGGTAGTAGGAGTCGTTGCCTAGAGCTCTGCTGATGACGAAGGGGCCTTCCCAAGGGGCCGAGAGTTTGTGCTAGCCGGCTGTTCGCTGGATCAGCCGGAGCACAAGATCGCCCTCTTGGAAATATCTTGGCCTGACCTTCCGGCTGTGGTAGCGGCGCAAACCCTGCTGGTAGATGGCAGACTGGCTGAGGGCTAACAGCCGGCTTTCTTCCAGCAGGTCAACATCGTCTTCTCGTGCTTCCTTGGCCTCCGCTTCCGTGTACATGGTTACTCGAGGCGAGTTGAACTCGATGTCAGTTGGGATGACCGCCTCGGCACCATACACAAGGAAGAAAGGGGTGAAGCCGGTTGACTTGTTTGGTGTAGTGCGCAGACTCCAGAGGACAGCCGGCAGCTCATCGAGCCAACAGCCGGCTGAGCGCTCCAGAGGTACGACCAGTCGGGGCTTGATGCCGGAGAGGATGAGGCCGTTGGCTCCCTCGACCTGGCCGTTTGACTGTGGGAGGGCGACATATGCTAAGTCCAGTCGGATACCTTGGGCTGCGCAGAAACGTGCCAAGGCTCCTTTGGCAAAATTCGTGCCATTGTCGGTGATGATGCTGTGTGGCACGCCGTACCGAGTTGTTATGTCCGCGATGAACGTCACAGCAGTCCGCCCATTCAGCTTCTTGATCGGCTTTGCCTCAATCCACTTGGTGAATTTGTCCACGGCGATGAGCAAATGCGTCATGCCGCCGCGCGCCGTCTTGAATGGGCCCACCATGTCCAGTCCCCAAACGGCGAAGGGCCAAGTGAGGGGAATGGTCTTGAGTGCCGAAGCCGGCATGTGTTGCTTGGAGCTAAAGAGTTGGCACCCCTTGCAATGTTTAACTAATTCTTTGGCGTCATCCAAAGCAGTCGACCAGAAGAAACCATGGCGGAAGGCTTTGGCGACAAGTGATCTTGAGGCCCCATGGTGGCCGCATTCTCCTTGGTGAATGTCTCTGAGGATTGCAATGCCCTTCTCTTGCTCGATGCACCGTTGGAGGATTCCAGTGACACTGCGCTTGACTAGTTCTCTGTTGACGATTGTGTATGCTCCGGCTCGACGTTGGACTTGTCTTGCTTCTGTTTCGCCAGCCGGCAGATCTTGGTTTACTAGGAAGTTGAGGATAGACTGAGCCCATGACGGAGCCGTGACTTCTTCTACTGCCAATGTGGCTACTGCCACCAGGGTGGGCGGGCTGGGTGGTGAGATGCTGGAGTCGGCCGCCGGCTGTTGTGCTGGTGCAGTCCCCGGGCCAGCTACAGCAGTCCCCGAGCCGGGTGTGGCAGTCCCCGAGCCGGTTGCCGAAGTCCTCGGGCCGGCTGCGGGAGTCTTGGGGTCGCCTGCTTGGTTCTTCAAGTCGGACCCGGCCGCATAGGGGTCAGGCGGCACGAAGATGGAGTCGGACTCTGGAGATGGCTTGATAGATGGCTTGAGGAGGCGTTGTAGAGCGACGCCGGTTGGTATTGCTTGCCGAGTAGAGCCTATTCGAGCCAGGGCATCGGCTGGCTCGTTGTCGGCTGGTGGTACGTGGAGGAACTCGCATCCTTTAAAGTATCCGCTGAGTTGTTGGACCAGGAAGCGGTAGCTCGCCATATTTGCGTCCTTGGCGTCCCAGTCGCCGGATGATTGCTGGACCACCAGGTCCGAGTCGCCATAACATAGGATCCGGCGAATGCCAAGTTCTTTGGCAAGCCGGAGCCGTGTATGAGCGCCTCATACTCGGCCACGTTGTTGTAGGCGGCAAAGTGGATCTGTAGCGTGTATCTGAGCTTGTCGCCTTTGGGAGAGGTAAGGACGACGCCGGCTCCCAAGCCCGTGCGCATCTTGGACCCGTTGAAGTGCATGCGCCAATGGGTGGAGTCGGGAGCCGGCGGCAGGTACTGGGTCTCGGCCCAGTCGACGAGGAAGTCGGCCAGTGCTTGGGACTTGATGGCGGTGCGGGGCTGGTAGAAGATCGTGTAGGGGGGCAGCTCGATGGCCCATTTCGCCACCCGGCCGGATGCGTCCTGGCTGCCTATGATCTCGGCCAGCGGGGCGGTGCATACGACCGTGACGGGATGCTCTTGAAAGTAGGGCTTCAGCTTCTTGGCGGTGAAGTACATGCCGTAACACATCTTCTGGTAGTGCGGGTAGTTCTGCTTTGAGGCGGACAGCACCTTGCTCAAATAATACACCGGCCTCTGGACCGGCTGGGCTCGGCCTTCTTCTGGGCGTTGGACTACGATGACGGTGCTGACCACCCGGCTGGTTGCGGCGATAGAGGAGCATGGGCTCTTTCTCAGTCGGCGCCGCCAGAACGGGCGGCGTGGCCAACATCTTCTTCAGCTCGTGAAAAGCTTGGTCGGCCTGGTCGTTCCACTCGAAGTGAGTGCTCTTCTTCATGAGGCGGTAGAGGGGGAGAGCTTTCTCTCTAAGCCGGCTGATGAAGCGGTTCAAGGAGGCCAAGCACCCGGTGAACCTTTTAATGTCTCGAAGCTTGGTGGGGATCCCCATTCTCTCGATGGCCTATCTTCACCGGGTTGCATTCGATGCCGTCTTCGGAGACCAGGAAGCCTAGGAGCTGGCCGGCTGGCACTCCGAACACGCATTTCTCGGGGTTGAGCTTGATTTGGAACCGGCGTAGGTTCTCAAACGTTTCCTTGAGGTCTCCCAGCAAGGTGCCGCGCTTCTCCGTCTTCACCACAATGTCGTCCACGTAAACGTGAGCGTTTCTGCCGAGATGCTTGAGGAGGCACTTCTGCATGCAACGCTGAAAAGTGGCACCGGCATTTCTCAAGCCGAATGTCATAGTCAGGTAGCAGAAGGCTCCAAATGGCGTGATGAAGGCGGTCTTCAGGCGGTCGTCCGGATCCAGCTTTATCTGGTGATATCCTGAGTAAGCATCCAAGAAACTCAACAGCTCGCATCCGGCTATGGAGTCTATCACTTGGTCAATCCTTGGCAGGGCAAAGGGGTCTTTGGGGCAGGCCTTGTTGAGGCTTGTGTAGTCTATGCACATGTGCCACTTGTTGTTCTTCTTCAGCACGAGGACCGGGTTGGCGAGCCACTCTGGAAAGAAAACTTCCATAATAAAGCTGGCTGCCAGAAGCCGGGCTATCTCCTCCCCTACAATCATGTGTTTCTCCTCCGACAGTCGGCGAAGGGGTTGTTTGACTGGCTTTGCGTCTTCTCAAACGTGTAGTTTGTGCTCGGCGAATTTCCTCGGAACACCCGGCATGTCCTTGGGGGACCATGCAAAGATGTCCCGATTCTCATGGAGGAAATCGACGAGCTCGCCTTCCTATTTGCTGTTCAGGTTTGCCCCGATGATGGCAAACCTCTCTGGATGCTCGGGGTCAAGAGGTATCTTCTTCGTCTCCTTGGCCGGCTGGAAAGATCCTTGAGCATCATGCTCCTTGGGGTCGGGGGACACGGCCGACTGCTTGCCGGCTATGGCCACGACTCGGTACAGCATCTTCTTTTCTTTGGCAATCACAAGGGACTCGGCCAGCCGGCTGCTGGCTGCTGCGTACTCAGAGGACTTCTTGTAATCGCCGGCTACGGTGATGACGCCTTTGGTGCTTGGTATTTTCATCTTGAGGTATGCATAGTGGGGAACTGCCATGAATTTGGCCAAGGCAGGTCGGCCAAGCAATGCATGGTAAGGGCTCTCCAGGTCCACTACTTCAAACCAGATCGCTTCCCGGCGGAAATTCTCCTTGTCCCCGAAAAGTACATCAATCTTGATCTTGCCAATGGGGGCGCAGGACAGGCCGGGTACGATGCCATGAAACACTGTCCGAGTAGGCATGAGCTGCTTCGTCTTGACGTTTAGCTTCTCCAGGGTGTCACGGTACAGGATGTTGATGCTGCTCCCGCCGTCTATCAACACATGGGAGAAGCGGGCAGCGCGTCTGTCCGTCGCGAGGGTGGCTTCTAGGACCAACGCATAAGAGCCGGGAGACGGCATCACCTCTGGATGGTCGGCCCGGCTCTAGCTGATGGGCTTTTCTGACCAATGCATGTGTCCGGCGGGGTTGGCAGTGACCACGCTGACTTCCTGGTGCTCTCGGCACCTACTGCACCGGTCTTCGGGCTGGCTCGTAAAGACGATGTAGGTTGCTTGCTCGTCGGGGAATTCGTCGTGCACGGCTCCGACCGCGGGCCGAGCGGCCGGAGGCGGCGGGGCCGGAGGCGGCGGGCCGGCCGGCGGAGGCGGCACGAGCCCCTCGCCTTTAGAGATTCGGGTGAGCCAATGGCACTTCCGGGTTGTGTGGTTGGATGGCTTCGCTCCGCTGTGGAACTTGCACGGGGCGTCGAGAGTTTGCTCGTAGGAGAAGGTAGGCTGCCAAGCCGGCCTGCCGCCCTTGGGCTTCTTGGGCACGGGTCGCCCTTCAGGCGGCGTGTATTCAACTGTGGCCACCTGCCGGCTGGCGGGAGGCGACGCGGGGCCCTTGCGCTTGTGGTCGTTCGAGTGTGGGCGTCGGCCGGAATCCCCAGCCGGCGTCTTGGGCGCCGGGTTAAGTACTTTCCCGGACGCGTCTACCCGAAGCTCGGTCTTCATCGAGGAATCGGCGGTGGCGTACTTGTCCGCTATGTCCGGAACCTCGTCGAGGGTAGTCGGCTCGTCGCAGAGGAGCTTGTGCTTGAGGAGGGTGCCTTCTCGGCATCCGGCTGTGAAGTATTCTATGGCTTGCACCTCGTGCACCCCTTCGCAAGAGTTGCGGAGCTCGGCCCAACGCGTGAGATAGTCGCGAGTGGACTCGGCGGGGCCTTGTACACACAAGGAGAGCTGTCTGGGCTTGGGAGCCCGCTTGTAGGTGCTGGTGAAGTTGCGGATGAAGGCTTCTATGAAGTCTAGCCAGCTGTTGATGCTACGTGGCTTGAGGCTGTTGAGCCAGGTCCGCGCCATGCCTTGCAGCATGAGGGGCACGTACTTCACGGCAACGCGCCGGTTGCCGTTGGCTATGCTAATCGCCGTGGAGTAGTCGAGCAACCAATCTTCTGGCTTCACGGAGCCGTTGTACTTGGGCGTGTCTCTTGGGAGCGAGAACCCTTTGGGGAAGGGCTCGTCGCGGATGCGGGGGCCGAAACAAGGCGGGCCGACATCGTCTTCTTTTTCCAACGCCAGGGATCGCGCCAGGCGGTCGATCCGATGGCGGGCGTCGTTCTCGTCGACTCCTTCGCGACGGCCTAGCCGGACGCTGAGAGTCGGGTGCGCCACTGGCGGCGGGGCGGGATATCTCTCTCCACGGGGCGGAGGCGGAGGCGGGTTGCCCCGCCATTCCATGGCTCGGGGATGGCCGTCCGCGTCTCGCTCGATGGAGATTCGGGTCCGGCTGCGGCTGGCAGCCGGCTCTTTCTCGCGCCGCGTGCGGGTGTTGCTCGTAGTCGGTGTCCGGGACGTTGCGCCGTGATCTCGGCGCGGGGGAGGGCTTTCCGCGCGGGTGTCGGCTTCATGTCGCTGCGCGGCTGCGTCAATCAGTTGCCGGATGCGCCGGGTCATGTGGGGGAGGTCTTCGGCCTCCAAGCCGTCCAACTCGTCTACGGCCGCCTGGGCGGCGCGCAAGTTCTCGAGGGGAGTGGCATAGACCGGGCGGTCGACTCCCAGCGTGTCAGCGATGACGGCGCCGCGTTGCTTGACAAGGCCGGCCCGGCTTGGCCCGCCCGGGGCCGGCATGCCGACGGCGGCGCAGTCGGCTTCGCGCTGGTAGGCCTCAGTGAGGCGTCTTATGGAAGCCAGCCTCCGGCCCTCTGCGAGGAGGGCGAGGCGGCGTGCCTCCAGTGCTTCGTCGTCGGCATTAGCCGGGAGGGGGTGAACAAGTCGTGGGCCGCCGCGTGCAGGGCGTCATGGGCGCTCTCGTCGGCCGGGCCGCCGTGGCCGACAACCATCACTTCGGTGGTGACAGCGTCGCAGCCACCGGCTCGGGGAAGCGGGTCGTTGTAGATCATGACGTTGGTGGGGAAGGTGTTGAACGAGGCCGTGTCGGAGTCGACAGGCATCGGGTCGGTGGAGCCAACCGACTCCAGGTCCACAGCGGGCTCGCTGGAGACATGGAGCTGGCCGAGAAGGTTGGCGAGGTGGTCGGTGCCCGCATCGGAGGCGAGCTCGTCGGAGATGAGGGTTTCGTCGAGGAGATCGGCGAGGCTGCTCGCCGCGCAGACGCTGGTGACGCCTTGCAGCGCGTCGTGGCAAGCGCCATCGGGCGTGCCGGGCTGGCTACGCTCGCGGGGGAGGAAGAAGGTTCCCGTCCAGAACAGGTTTCCGGACGACGGTGCACCTGGCCCCATGGTGGGCGCCAAATGTCGGGTGGTAGGTGCGACATATGCCAACGGGTGGCTTATCATTGTGGGAGCCAGTAAGACATCGCCGGTTCCTGGAAATGGGATAAGGCGAAGACATGCGCGCCGGCGGATCTTGCCCAGCTTCGGGGCTCTCCGTGGAGATAACACCCCTACTGCTGCTCTGCGGGGTCTCCGCATGATCACTAGATGGACAAGTAGCTACACAATGCTCCTTGAGCTGTTTGGTGAGAAGAGGAAGAAGGGCACGGCTAGCCTGCTTCTTCTCCTTGTGTGGTGTCTAGGACTAGCAGGGGGTCGAACCCTTTGCATGGGTGCCCCGGGGGGTTTATATAGGCCCACCCCCGGGGGTACAATGGTAATCCGACTGGGCGCGGGGCCCAGCCGTCTGTGACTGCGCTCGCCGGCTCCTGCGCCGACTGTTGGGGCCCGCCGACTGGTGGGTCCCGCCGGCTGCCAGCCCCTTGGGCCTGCCGACGGGGCGTCTCTCTGCCCGAAGGGGCCCACCATCTGTGGGCCACGCTGGCGGTCCGTCGTGGGTGACACCAAGGTCAACATGGCAACAGTGCCGCGCCGGACGGGTCATGCCTACTCCGTACGGCGCACTATGCCAGGCGTGCTCCGGGATTCGGGGGTGGCAGGCTTCACTGTAGCCACGCCCCGTCGCACCGCCGTTAGGTGGGTGCAAACTTTGAGGGTACGGTCTCGACCGCTTTATGGGAGCCGGCTTCTTGAAGTCGGCCTTCTCATGGCCGTCTTCCCGAAGTCGGCCCTCCCGTGGCTTTCTTCATGAGGGCTAAAGTCGGGCCGCCTTCCGAAAGCCGGCCTGGATGGCAGCCAGCAAGGGGAAGGCGGCTCCATGTCTTGGATTCTTGAGAGCCGGACGGGCTCGTAATTTTTTCAAAAGGGCCAGGGGAAGCCGGCTAGGCTACCCACGGCTATTTACTCCGACACAAGGTGTCGCGCAATTGACGATGGTGATCACAATGGTGCTTCAAGGATGGAGATCACAAGCACAAGATGATGATGGGCATATCATATCACTTATATTGATTGCATGTGATGTTTATCTTTTATGCATCTTATCTTGCTTTGATTGACGATAGCATTATAAGATGATCTCTCACTAAATTTCAAGATAAAAGTGTTCTCCTAGAGTATGCACCGTTGCCAAAGTTCGCCATGCCCAGACACCACGTGATGATCGGGTGTGATAAGCTCTACGTCCATCTACAACGGGTGCAAGCCAGTTTTGCACACGCAGAATACTTAGGTTAAACTTGACGAGCCTAGCATATGCAGATATGGCCCCGGAACACTGAGATCGAAAGATCGAGCGTGAATCATATAGTAGATATGATCAACATAGCGATGTTCACCATTGAAAACTACTCCATTTCACGTGATGATCGGTTATGGTTTAGTTGATTTGGATCACGTGATCACTTAGATGATTAGAGGGATGTCTATCTAAGTGGGAGTTCTTGAGTAATATGATTAATTGAACTTAATTTATCATGAACTTAGTCCCTGATAGTATCTTGCTTGTTTATGTTAATTGTAGATAAATGGCCCGTGTTGTTGTTCCGTTAAATTTTAATGCGTTCCTTGAGAAAGCAAAGTTGAAAGATGATGGTAGCAATTACACGGACTGGGTCCGTAACTTGAGGATTATCCTCATTGCTCCACAGAAGAATTACATCCTAGAAGCACCGCTGGGTGCCAGGCCTGCTGCTGGAGCAACACCAGATGTTATGAACGTCTGGCAGAGCAAAGCTGATGACTACTCGATAGTTCAGTGTGCCATGCTTTACGGCTTAGAATCGGGACTTCAACGACGTTTTGAACGTCATGGAGCATATGAGATGTTCCAGGAGTTGAAGTTAATATTTCAAGCAAATGCCCGGATTGAGAGATATGAAGTCTCCAATAAGTTCTATAGCTGCAAGATGGAGGAGAACAGTTCTGTCAGTGAGCATATACTCAAAATGTCTGGGTATAATAATCACTTGATTCAGATGGGAGTTAATCTTCCAGATGATTGCGTCATTGACAGAATTCTCCAATCACTGCCACCAAGCTACAAGAGCTTTGTGATGAACTATAATATGCAAGGGATGAATAAGACTATTCCCGAGTTCTTCGCAATGCTGAAAGCTGCGGAGGTAGAAATCAAGAAGGAGCATCAAGTGTTGATGGTCAACAAGACCACTAGTTTCAATAAAAAGGGAAAAGGGAAGAAGAAGGGGAACTTCAAGAAGAAAAGCAAGCAAGTTGCTGATCAGGAGAAGAAACCCAAGTCTGGACCTAAGCCTGAAACCGAGTGCTTCTACTGCAAGCAGACTGGTCACTGGAAGCGGAACTACCCCAAGTATTTGGCGGATAAGAAGGATGGCAAGGTGAACAAAGGTATATGTGATATACATGTTATTGATGTGTACCTTACTAGAGCTCGCAGTAGCACCTGGGTATTTGATACTGGTTCTGTTGCTAATATTTGCAACTCGAAACAGGGACTACGGATTAAGCGAACACTGGCAAAGGACGAGGTGACGATGCGCGTGGGAAATGGTTCTAAAGTCGATGTGATCGCGGTCGGCACGCTACCTCTACATCTACCTTCGGGATTAGTATTAGACCTAAATAATTGTTATTTGGTGCCAGCGTTGAGCATGAACATTATATCTGGATCTTGTTTAATGCGAGACGGTTATTCATTTAAATCAGAGAATAATGGTTGTTCTATTTATATGAGTAATATCTTTTATGGTCATGCACCTTTGAAGAGTGGTCTATTTTTGATAAATCTCGATAGTAGTAACACACATATTCATAATGTTGAAGCCAAAAGATGCAGAGTTGATAATGACAGTGCAACTTATTTGTGGCACTGCCGTTTAGGTCATATCGGTGTAAAGCGCATGAAGAAACTCCATACCGATGGACTTTTGGAACCTCTTGATTATGAATCACTTGGTACTTGCGAACCGTGCCTTATGGGCAAGATTACTAAAACACCGTTCTCCGGTACAATGGAGAGAGCAACAGATTTGTTGGAAATCATACATACAGACGTATGTGGTCCGATGAATGTTGAGGCTCGTGGTGGATATCGTTATTTTCTCACCTTCACAGATGATTTAAGCAGATATGGGTATATCTACTTAATGAAGCATAAGTCTGAAACATTTGAAAAGTTCAAAGAATTTCAGAGTGAAGTTGAAAATCATCGTAACAAGAAAATAAAGTTTTTGCGATCTGATCGTGGAGGAGAATATTTGAGTTACGAGTTTGGTCTACATCTGAAACAATGCGGAATAGTTTCGCAACTCACGCCACCCGGAACACCTCAGCGTAATGGTGTGTCCGAACGTCATAATCGTACTTTACTTGATATGGTACGATCTATGATGTCCCTTACAAATTTACCGCTATCATTTTGGCGTTATGCTTTAGAGACGGCCGCATTCACGTTAAATAGGGCACCATCAAAATCCGTTGAGACGACACCTTATGAACTATGGTTTGGCAAGAAACCAAAGTTGTCGTTTCTTAAAGTTTGGGGCTGCGATGCTTATGTGAAAAAGCTTCAACCTGATAAACTCGAACCCAAATCGGAGAAATGTGTCTTCATAGGATACCCAAAGGAGACTGTTGGGTACACCTTCTATCACAGATCCGAAGGCAAGACATTCGTTGCTAAGAATGGATCCTTTCTAGAGTAGGAGTTTCTCTCGAAAGAAGTGAGTGGGAGGAAAGTAGAACTTGACGAGGTAACTGTACCTACTCCCTTATTGGAAAGTAGTACATCACAGAAACCTGTTTCTGCAACACCTACACCAATTAGTGAGGAAGCTAATGATAATGATCATGAAACTTCAGAACAAGATACTACTGAACCTCGTAGATCAACCAGAGTAAGATCCGCGCCAGAGTGGTACGGTAATCCTGTTCTGGAAGTCATGCTACTAGATCATGATGAACCTATGAACTATGAAGAAGCGATGGTGAGCCCAGATTCTGAAAAGTGGCTTGAAGCCATGAAATCTGAGATGGGATCCATGTATGAGAACAAAGTGTGGACTTTGGTTGACTTGCCCGATGATCGGCAAGCGATTGAGAATAAATGGATCTTCAAGAAGAAGACTGACGCTGACGGTAATATTATTGTCTACAAAGCTCGACTTGTCGCAAAAGGTTTTCGGCAAGTTCAAGGGGTTGACTACGATGAGACCTTCTCACCCGTAGCGATGCTTAAGTCCGTCCGAATCATGTTAGCAATTGGCGCATTTTATGATCATGAAATTTGGCAGATGGATGTCAAAACTGCATTCCTAAATGGATTTCTGGAAGAAGAGTTGTATATGATGCAACCGGAAGGTTTTGTCGATCCAAAGGGAGCTAACAAAGTGTGCAAGCTCCAGCGATCCATTTATGGACTGGTGCAAGCCTCTCGGAGTTGGAATAAACGCTTTGATAGTGTGATCAAAGCATTTGGTTTTATACAGACCTTTGGAGAAGACTGTATTTACAAGAAAGTGAGTGGGAGCTCTGTAGCATTTCTGATATTATATGTGGATGACATATTACTGATTGGAAATGATATAGAATTTCTGGATAGCATAAAGGGATACTTGAATAAGAGTTTTTCAATGAAAGACCTCGGTGAAGCTGCTTACATATTAGGCATAAAGATCTATAGAGATAGATCAAGACGCTTAATTGGACTTTCACAAAGCACATACCTTGACAAGATTTTGAAGAAGTTCAAAATGGATCAAGCAAAGAAAGGGTTCTTGCCTGTGTTACAAGGTGTGAAGTTGAGTCAGACTCAATGCCCGACCACTGCAGAAGATAGAGAGAAAATGAAAGATGTTCCCTATGCGTCAGCCATAGGCTCTATCATGTATGCAATGCTGTGTACCAGACCTGATGTGTGCCTTGCTATAAGTCTAGCAGGGAGGTACCAAAGTAATCCAGGAGTGGATCACTGGACAGCGGTCAAGAACATCCTGAAGTACCTGAAAAGGACTAAGGATATGTTTCTCGTATATGGAGGTGACAAAGAGCTCATCGTAAACGGTTACGTTGATGCAAGCTTTGACACTGATCCGGACGATTCTAAATCGCAAACCGGATACGTGTTTACATTAAACGGTGGAGCTGTCAGTTGGTGCAGTTCTAAACAGAGCGTCGTGGCGGGATCTACGTGTGAAGCGGAATACATAGCTGCTTCGGAAGCAGCGAATGAAGGAGTCTGGATGAAGGAGTTCTTATCCGATCTAGGTGTCATACCTAGTGCATATGGTCCAATGAAAATCTTTTGTGACAATACTGGTGCAATTGCCTTGGCGAAGGAATCCAGATTTCACAAGAGAACCAAGCACATCAATAGACGCTTCAATTCCATCCGGGATCTAGTCCAGGTGGGAGACATAGAGATCTGCAAGATACATACAGATCTGAATGTAGCAGACCCGTTGACTAAGCCTCTTCCACGAGCAAAACATGATCAGCACCAAGGCTCCATGGGTGTTAGAATCATTGCTGTGTAATCTAGATTATTGACTCTAGTGCAAGTGGGAGACTGAAGGAAATATGCCCTAGAGGCAATAATAAAGTTATTATTTATTTCCTTATATATCATGATAAAAGTTTATTATTCATGCTAGAATTGTATTAACCGGAAACATAATACATGTGTGAATACATAGACAAACAGAGTGTCACTAGTATGCCTCTACTAGACTAGCTTGTTAATCAAAGATGGTTATGTTTCCTAACCATGGACAAAGAGTTGTCATTTGATTAACAGGATCACATCATTAGATGAATGATCTGATTGACATGACCCATTCCATTAGCTTAGCCCCCGATCGTTTAGTATGTTGCTATTGCTTTCTTCATGACTTATACATGTTCCTATGACTATGAGATTATGCAACTCCCGTTTGCCGGAGGAACACTTTGTGTGCTACCAAACGTCACAACATAACTGGGTGATTATAAAGGAGCTCTACAGGTGTCTCCAAAGGAACATGTTGGGTTGGCGTATTTCGAGATTAGGATTTGTCACTCCGGTTGTCGGAGAGGTATCTCTGGGCCCTCTCGGTAATGCACATCACATAATCCTTGCAAGCATTGCAACTAATGAGTTAGTTGTGAGATGATGTATTACGGAACGAGTAAAGAGACTTGCCGGTAACGAGATTGAACTAGGTATTGAGATACCGACGATCGAATCTCGGGCAAGTAACATACCGATGACAAAGGGAACAACGTATGTTGTTATGCGGTCTGACCGATAAAGATCTTCGTAGAATATGTAGGAGCCAATATGAGCATCCAGGTTCCGCTATTGGTTATTGACCGGAGACGTGTCTCGGTCATGTCTACATTGTTCTCGAACCCGTAGGGTCCGCACGCTTAAGGTTTCGATGACGGTTGTATTATGAGTTTATGAGTTTTGATGTACCGAAGATAGTTCAAAGTCCCGGATGTGATCATGGACATGACGAGGAGTCTTGAAATGGTCGAGACATAAAGATTGATATATTGGACGGCTATATTCGGACACCGGAAGTGTTCCGAGTGATTTTGGAGAAAACCAGAGAGCCGGAGGGTTACCGGAACCCTACCGGGAGTAGTAATGGGCCATATGGGCCTTAGTGGAGAGAGAGAAGGGCGCCAGGGTGGGCCGCGCGCCTCCTCCCCCTTGGTCCGAATTGGACTAGGAGAGGGGGGCGGCGCCCCCCTTTCCTTCTCCCTCCCCACTTCTTTCCCCCTCCTAGTAGGAGTCCTACTCCTACTAGGAGGAGGACTCCTCCTGGCACGCCTATAGGGGTCGGCCGGCCTCCTCCCCTTGCTCCTTTATATACGGGGGCAGGGGGCACCCCTAGACACACAAGTTGATCCACGTGATCATATTCTTAGCCGTGTGTGGTGCCCCCTTCCACCATAGTCCTCGATAATATTGTAGCGGTGCTTAGGCGAAGCCCTGCGACGGTAGTGCATCAAGATCGTCACCACACCGTCGTGCTGACGAAACTCTTCCCCGACACTTTGCTGGATCGGAGTCCGGGGATCGTCATCGATCTGAACGTGTGCTAGAACTCGGAGGTGCCATAGTTTCGGTGCTTGATCGGTCGGGCCGTGGAGACGTACGACTACATCAACCAAACGCTTCCTTTGTCGATCTATAAGGGTACGTAGATCACACTCTCCCCTCTCGTTGTTATGCATCACCATGATCTTGCGTGTGCGTAGGATTTGTTTTGAAATTACTACGAAACCCTTCACCTTAAGCGTGTGACCCTATAGGTTCGGTGAAGTATAGACATGACCTGGAACCCCTTCCGATCAATGATCAACATCGGAGCTGTGGACACCCATATTGACCCCTATACCCACACGAATGAATATTCGTGTGAACCTCCGATTGCCGTGTGCTATTCCTGTTGCTTCGTGATATGTGACAAAAACCCGAGGTGAGATTTACTTGCATCCCCGTGGATCAATGACTTGTCCACTATGCTAGTTACCTCGTTACTGGTTTTGTTCTCTTTTCTCGTTTCCATGTTGCGGCATCCCTGTGATCAAATCACACTGTGTATGGCCGGACGATGATGGATGCCGTGACACCGAGAGGGCCCAAGAATATCTCTCCTTCGTCGGAGGAGCAAATCCCAATCTTGAGCTATCAAGTTACTTGACACACTTTTCCATGAACCCGTAAGCCGCCGTAATAGCCACCCATTTACGGATGACGTTTAACAAACCCCAAAGTTCATGAAGCAAGTATGAAGAAACTCGACACTCTCATGGTCTAAGGAATTTTGCAAACGTTAACCATCTCTGTGTTATGTACCATTAACTTGTGACGAACGAATCTCATAGCATAACATCAATCTGGGTCGACTCAGCACAAATGTTCTCTTAACATTGTGCCCTCAAAGTTGCTGGCATAGACATGCCCATAACCAGGAAAATAGAATCATCATGCAACACTTGAGCTAGTCTTAGAGGCCAGACTAGGAATGCTTCTTACCGTTTATTATTCCACATGTGCATATGACTCTTCCTTTGAGCCTCGTGTTATTGCAGACTCGAGAACCATAGTAGTTATAGCATGGAACTGATACGTCTCTGTCGTATCTACTTTTCCAAACACTTTTGCCCTTGTCTATTATTCTTGGAAGACCCTTTTTGAATACTGCAGGGGCTGTTATTGATTGCACTAAAGGCAATGTCACTTTTCATGTTAATAGTAATGAGCATACGGTACACTTTCCGAGGAAACAACCTCAAGTTCATAGTATCAACTCTATTGGAAAAATTCCATCGATTATATTTGGAGGTTTTGAATTTCCTCTTCCTACTGTCAAGAAGAAATATGATATTCTTATTATTGGGGATGTTCATATCCCCGTTGAGGTAACATAGTGTTATTCGAAATTTCTCCGGTTCCATGTTATTCGGAATGAGTTCGTTAACAAGACTTGATCAACCTTGTTAGTGGATTCCTTTTGATGAGCATGAGATGGATGAAACTAGAAGGCACAACCTTCTGTACCCTCCTTTTACTTTTTGTTATTCATATTAAATAAAAGAAAATTAGTATTTTTCTGTCTGTTATCTAATTATCCGTGCAATATAAAAATACCCCGAAAATAAAAGTTCTCCAAATGCCATGAATTTTTAAATATGATTTTTTTCTAGAATATTTGAGAATATTTGGCACTGAGAACACAGGAGGGGAGTCACCGACCTGCCCACGAGGGTGGAGGACGCGCCCTACCCCCCTGGGCGCGCCCCCTGCCCCGTGGGCCCACGGTGGCCCTCCTCCACTTATCCTTTCACCAACACACTCCTTCCTCCCCCAAACACGAATATCCAGCTCAAACCCGAGTCTAATCTCATTTTGCTGCTATTTTCGATCTCCTTGCTCAAAGCACCTCTCACAAAACTACTTGGGGAGATTGTTCCTTGGTATGTGACTCCTCCATTGGTCCAATTAGTTTTTGTTCTAGTGCTTTATTCATTGCAAATTTGTGCTGTCTAGGTGACCATGTTCTTGAGCTTGCATGTCAAATTTATATGGTCAAAAGTAGTTTTGATGCATGATATAGGCCCTAGGCACTTGTAGGAGTAGTTGCTATCAATATTATTGAGTTTGGTTTACTTTTATTTTGAAGTTACTAAACATTTCAGAATTTTTCAGAAAATGATGAAGAGACTTTTGAGGGGCTCATCGAGCTGAAGCTCGAAGGAAAAGGCACCGAAGCCTAAGTATAATCTGCCTTGCACCGCGGAGGTTCGGTCGTGTGAATGGCCTTCCGATGATTTCTTGAGAGCAGCCGGGATTTATGAAGATTTTTATGAATTGGCTAAGAATGCAGGCCTCACCACTTTCCTCCACGACCAACACGATCAGTATCTCTTACTCACAAATATCTTTGTGCAAAACTTTCATTTCCATTCTAGGAGCTCACCACCTATGGTGGAGTTTCATTTATATGATGAGCATAAGGAGATGTCACTTTATGATTTTTGTCGGGTTTGTTTAGTCCCTTTCGAGGGCAAGACAGAGGAACCACATCGTGAGGATGTGGATGGGTTTATTGATACTATCACTATAGGGGAAACAAGGAAGGTTTCCGATGCACGAATCACTAGCATACATTTTCCTGTTTTACGCTATTTTGCATTATTTGCTAGTCGTTGTTTAATTGGTCGCGGAAACTGTGGAAACCTTAGTGTCCCTGATATTATTATTTTGCTCCACAGTTTATATGGTGATAACTCTGTTAGTATGGGTAGCATTATTGCTAGACGGTTAAGTCTGAACCCTACCAAGGGCCCCATCTTTGGAGGCATCTATGCTTCACGCCTAGCTGTACATTTTAACATACCTATTAGGCATTATGAGAAGGAAGAAAAAGTGATGCCTCGTGTTTATTTAGATTATAAAAGTATGGTGGCACGTGATTTTATTGTTAAGAATAGGGAAGGAGAGCTTAAATACAAATTCTTCTTTGATAAACATCATCCTGAGACTATTACCCTACCTGCCCCTTCTTTGTTTGATTTATCTGCAGGCCAGTACCTTGTTCCGTTAGAGACTATTCACACCTACCAGAACCCTACACCAGCCATGGAGCCAGAGCCGGAACCACAAGTTGATCCTTCACGACAGTCTAATTACCAGTGGGATCCGGAGATGATTGCCAGCCAGTGGCAATCCGAGTCTTCTTCTTCATCGCAGTACGACCCCAGCTACTATTATGGATATCCGCTAGGTCAGCCGTGGCCATAGACCAACTTAGGCCAAAAGCCTAAGCTTGGGGGAGTACGTATTTCCCACCGACATTACATATATGTTCACACACTCATTTCTAGATGTCGGTGCTCAGACTTTTTCATTTGTATCATCCATGCTAGTTTATTTCCTTTTTATGCTTTCTTCTTGTGTGTTCAATAAACCTTAAGAAAAAAATATTAGTTGTAGCTTTTAATTAGTTTACTTTCTATGCTTGTAGCAGTAATTAAAAAGAAAACCCAAAAAGATTTCTTGTTCTTCTTTTACTTGTTGGGAGCTCTCCCGTGTAAATAGTTTTATTTATTTTCTTTTCCTTGGGGGTCGATAGGAGAAGACCATAATTCAATTGTTGAAGCAGCTCTAGTATGCATAATTGTTGATCTGACAAAAGAGCCCATATTGCCTTGTCTTCTCCTGTTTATTGAATGCTTGCAGATTCCAGCTTAGTCCAATGCATGTGCACTATTATTATTATTCACATCGTTCGGTCATGCAAGTGAAAGGCAATTATGACGATATATGATGGACTGACTGAGATGAGAAAAGCTGGTATGAACTCGACCTCTTTTGTTTTTGTAAATACGATTAGTTCATCGTTCCTGATTCAGCCTATTATGAATAAACATGTTTGCAATGACAACTAGACATCATGGTTTCTTGTGCCATGCTTGATTAGCTATGAGTTATAATGGTTTACCTTGCGTGCCAACATGCTATTAAAATGGTTGTGATGTGGTATGATAGGGTGGTATCCTCCTCTGAATGATTTAAGTGACTTGACTTGGCGCATGTTCACGCATGTAGTTGAAACAAAATCAACATAGCCTTCACGATATTTATGTTCATGGTGAATTATATCCTACTCATGCTTGCATTCGGTGTTGAATAATTTTAATGCATGTTCATGACTGTTGTCGCTCTCTAGCTGGTCGCTTCCCAGTCTTTTGCTAGCCTTCACCTGTACTAAGCGGGAATAACGCTTATGCATCCAATCCCTTAAACCCCAAAGTTATTCCACATGAGTCCACTATACCTACCTATATACGGTATCTACCTGCCGTTCCAAGTAAATTTGTATGTGACAAACTCTAAACATTCAAATAAATATCCTGTTTTATATGCTCGAATAGCTCATGTATCAACTAGGGATGTCCGTATCTTCCATGTTAGGCGGGTTATTCTCAAGAGGAGTGGACTCCGCTCCTCACTCACGAGACAAATGGCTGGTCACCGGGATGCCCAGTCCCATGCTTTATGCAAACTAAATCAAAATAATTGCAAACAAAACTCCCCCTGGGACTCTTGTTAGTTGGAGGCCCTCGTTGTTTCGAGCAAGCCATGGATTGATGCTTGTTGGTGGAAGGGGGAGTATAAACTTTACCATTCTATTTGGGAACCGCCTATAATGTGTGTAGCATGGAAGATATTGTCATCTCTTGGTTGTTATGTTGACAATGAAAGTATACCGCTCAAAATATTATTCACCTCTACTTCAAAACGAGCTCTGGCACCTCTACAAATCCCTGGTTCCCTGTGTGAAGGGCTTATCTATTTACTTTTATGCTGAGTCATCATCTTCTTATTAAAAAGCACCAGCTGGAGAGCACCGCTGTCATTTGCATCCATTACTGTTAGTTTACATTGAGTATGACTTGACTAGATATCTTTTACCATGAATTACAATGTCTAGTCAGTTATTAGTCTTTAAAAGTGCTCTGCATTTATGTTTTGCGGTCTCAGAAAGGGCTAGCGAGATACCATCTTGTCATATCATATTATGACTCTTTTGAGAAAATGTTGTCATCCGAGATTTATTATTATTGCTCGCTAGTTGATTATGCTATTGATATGAGTAAACTTGAGACCTAAGCGTTATTGCGAATGTGGTTAGTTATAATCTTTGCTGAAAACTTGAATGCTGGCTTTACATATTTACAACAACAAGAGCAAAAAGAGTTTGTAAAAGTTTTTCTTTATCTCTTTCAGTTTATCAAGTGAATTTCTTGAGGACAAGCAAAGGTTTAAGCTTGGGGGAGTTGATACGTCTCTGTCATATCTACTTTTTTTCAAACACTTTTGCCCTTGTTTTGGACTCTAACTTGCATGATTTGAATGGAACTAACCCGGACTGACGCTATTTTCAGCAGAATTACCATGGTGTTATTTATGTGCAGAAACAAACGTTCTCGGAATGACCTAAAACTTCACGGAGCAACTTTTTGGAAAATATAAAAAATACCTGCAAAAGATCAAGGCCAGGGGGCCCACCACCTCTCCACGAGGGTGGGGGGCGCGCCTGCCCCCTAGGGCGCGCCCCCTGCCTCGTGGGCCCCTTGAAGCTCCTCCGACTCCAACTCCAACTCTATATATTGTGTTTCGGGGAGAAAAAATCAGAGAAAAGAATTCATCATGTTTTACGATACAGAGTCGTCGCCAAGCCCTAAAACCTCTCGAGAGGGCTGATCTGGAGTCCGTTCGGGGCTCCGGAGAGGGGAATCCGTCGCCATCGTCATCATCAACCATCCTCCATCACCAATTTCATGATGCTCACCGCTGTGCGTGTATAATTCCATCGTAGGCTTGCTGGACGGTGATGGGTTGGATGGGATCTATCATGTAATCGAGTTAGTTTTGTTAAGGTTTGATCCCTAGTGTCCACTATGTTCTGAGATTGATGTTGATATGACTTTGCTACTCTTAATGCTTGTCACTAGGGACCGAGTGCCATGATTTCAGATATGAACCTATTATGTTTTCATCAATATATGAGAGTTCTTGATCCTATCTTGCAAGTCTATAGTCACCTATTATGTGTTATGATCCATTAACCCCGAAGTGACAATAATCGGGATACTTACCGGTGATGACCGTAGTTTGAGGAGTTCATGTATTCACTATGTGTTAATGCTTTGTTCCGGTACTCTATTAAAAGGAGGCCTTAATATCCCTTAGTTTCTGTAAGGACCCCGCTGCCACGGGAGGGTAGGACAAAAGATGTCATGCAAGTTCTTTTCCATAAGCACATATGACTATATTTGGAATACATGCCTACATTACATTGATGAACTGGAGCTAGTTCTGTGTCACCCTAGGTTATGACTGTTACATGATGAACCGCATCCGGCATAATTCTCCATCACCGATCCATTGCCTACGAACTTTCCATATATTGTTCTTCGCTTATTTACTTTTCCGTTGCTATTGCTATCATCATTACAAAATACCAAAAACACTACTTTTACTACTGTTACCTTTTGCTACCGTTACCACTACTATCATATTACTTTGCTACTAAATACTTTGCTGCAGATATTAAGTTTCCAGGTGTGGTTGAATTGACAACTCAGCTGCTAATACTTTTTGAGAATATTCTTTGGCTCCCCTTGTGTCGAATCAATAAATTTGGGTTGAATACTCCAACTAGGGGTAGGCTACCCACTTTCCTAG
This sequence comes from Triticum urartu, assembly GCF_003073215.2. Lineage (NCBI taxonomy): Eukaryota > Viridiplantae > Streptophyta > Magnoliopsida > Poales > Poaceae > Triticum > Triticum urartu. The sequence continues at coordinate 108,309,350 of NC_053028.1, forward strand.
TCCAACTAGGAGAGGGAAAGGAAGGAGGAGAGGGAGAGAAGGAAAGGGGTGCCGGCCCCCTCCCAATTCGAATTGGGCTTGGGGGCGCACCCCTCCACATGATCGCCGCCTCCTCTCTTCCACTATGGCCCATGAAGGCCCATTAACCCCCCGGGGGGTTCCGGTAACCTCCCGGTACTTCGGAAAAATACCCGAGCCACTCGGAACCTTTCCGATGTTCAAATATGCCCTAGAGGCAATAATAAAAGCATTATTATTATATTTCCTTGTTCATGATAATTGTCTTTATTCATGCTATAATTGTGTTATCCGGAAATCGTAATACATGTGTGAATAACAGACACCAACATGTCCCTAGTAAGCCTCTAGTTGACTAGCTCGTTGATCAACAGATAGTCATGGTTTCCTGACTATGGACATTGGATGTCATTGATAACGAGATCACATCATTAGGAGAATGATGTGATGGACAAGACCCAATCCTAAACATAGCACAAGATCGTATAGTTCGTTTGCTAGAGTTTTCCAATGTCAAGTATATTTTCCTTAGACCATGAGATCGTGTAACTCCCAGATACCGTAGGAGTGCTTTGGGTATACCAAACGTCACAACGTAACTGGGTGACTATAAAGGTAGACTACGGGTATCTCCGAAAGTGTCTGTTGGGTTGACATGGATCAAGACTGGGATTTGTCACTCCGTATGACGGAGAGGTATCACTGGGCCCACTCGGTAATGCATCATCATAATGAGCTCAAAGTGACCAAGTGTCTGGTCACGGGATCATGCATTATGGTATGAGTAAAGTGACTTGCCGGTAACGAGATTGAACGAGGTATTGGGATACCGACGATCGAATCTCGGGCAAGTAACATATCGATTGACAAAGGGAATTGCATACGGGGTTGATTGAATCCTCGACATCGTGGTTCATCCGATGAGATCATCGTGGAGCATGTGGGAGCCAACATGGGTGTCCAGATCCCGCTGTTGGTTATTGACCGGAGAGTCGTCTCGGTCATGTCTGCTTGTCTCCCGAACCCATAGGGTCTACACACTTAAGGTTCGGTGACGCTAGGGTTGTGAAGATATGTATATGCAGTAACCCGAATGTTGTTCGGGGTCCCGGATGAGATCCCGGACGTCACGAGGAGTTCCGGAATGGTCCGGAGGTAAAGAATTATATATATGAAGTACTGTTTCGGCCATCGGGACAAGTTTCGGGGTCACCGGTATTGTACCGGGACCACCGGAAGGGTCCCGGGGGTCCACCGGGTGGGGCCACCTATCCCGGAGGGCCCCATGGGCTGAAGTGGGAGGGAACCCAGCCCATAGTGGGCTGGGGCGCCACCCCCCTAGGGCCCATGCGGCTAGGGTTGAGGGGAAACCCTAAAGGGGGGCGCCCCCTTGCTTGGGGGGGCAAGCCCCCCACCCTAGGCCGCCACCCCCCTTAGTAGATTCCTTCTACTAGGGCCGGCGCCCCCCCTAGCACCCCTATATATAGTGGGGGAGAGGAGGGACTTCATACCCCAGCCCCTGGCGCCTCCCTCTCTCCCCGTTACGTCTCTCCCTCATAGTATAGGCGAAGCCCTGCTACTGTGACGCCATGCATCCACCACCACGCCGTCGTGCTACTGGATCTTCATCAACCTCTCCTTCCCTCTTGCTGGATCAAGAAGGAGGAGACGTCTCCCGTCCCGTACGTGTGTTGAACGCGGAGGTGCCGTCCGTTCGGCGCTTGGTCATCGGTGATTTGGATCACGTCGAGTACGCCTTCCTCATCCCCGTTCTTTGAACGCTTCCGTGCGCGATCTACAAAGGTATGTAGATGCATCCGATGACTCGTTGCTAGATGAACTCCTAGATGGATCTTGGTGAAACGAGTAGGAAAATTTTTGTTTTCTGCAACGTTCCCCAACAGTGGCATCATGAGCTAGGTCTATGCGTAGTTCTTCTTGCGCGAGTAGAACACAATTTGTTGTGGGTGTAGATTTGTCAACTTTCTTGCCGCTACTAGTCTTTTCTTGCTTCAGCGGCATTGTGGGATTAAGCGGCCCGGACCAACCTTACACGTACGCTTACGTGAGACCGGTTCCACCGACTAACATGCACTAGTTGCATAAGGTGGCTGGCGGGTGTCTGTCTCTCCCACTTTAGTTGGAGCGGATTCGATGAACAGGGTCCTTATGAAGGGTAAATAGAAGTTGACAAATCACGTTGTGGCTTTAACGTAGGTAAGAAGACGTTTTTGCTAGAACCCTAATTCAGCCACGTAATACTTGCAACAACAATTAGAGGACGTCTAACTTGTTTTTGCAGCAAGTGGTTTGTGATATGATATGGCCAAAGTTGTGATGAATGATGAATGATCTATATGTGATGTATGAGATGTTCATGCTATTTTAATAGGAATCACGACTTGCATGTCGATGAGTATGACAACCGGCAGGAGCCATAGGAGTTGTCTTTATTCTTTTATATGACCTGCGTGTCATTGAGAAACGCCATGTAAATTACTTTACTTTATTGCTAAACGCGTTAGCCATAGTAGTAGAAGTAATAGTTGGCGAGCAACTTCATGGAGACACGATGATGGAGATCATGATGATGGAGATCATGGTGTCAAGCCGGTGACAAGATGATCATGGAGCCCCAAGATGGAGATCAAAGGAGCTATGTGATATTGGCCATATCATGTCACGTTTATTATTTGATTGCATGTGATGTTTATCATGTTTTGCATCTTGTTTACTTATAACGACGGTAGTAAATAAGACGATCCCTCATAATAATTTCAAGAAGTGTTCCCCCTAACTGTGCACCGTTGCGACAGTTCGCTGTTTCAAAACACCACGTGATGATCGGGTGTTTTATTCAGACGTTCACATACAACGGGTGTAAGAAAGATTTACACATGCAAACACTTAGGTTGACTTGACGAGCCTAGCATGTACAGACATGGCCTCGGAACACAGAAGATCGAAAGGTCGAGCATGAGTCGTATAGAAGATACGATCAACATGAAGATGTTCACCGATGTTGACTAGTCCGTCTCACGTGATGATCGGACACGGTCTTGTTAACTCGGATCATGTTATACTTAGATGACTAGAAGAGGGATGTCTATCTAAGTGGGAGTTCATTAATAATTTGATTAGATGAACTTAATTATCATGAACTTAGTCTAAAATATTTTTTACAATATGTCTTGTAGATCAAATGGCCCACGTAGTCCTCAACTTCAACGCATTCCTAGAGAAAACCAAGCTGAAAGACGATGGCAGCAACTATACGGACTGGGTCCCGAACCTGAGGATCATCCTCATAGCTGCCAAGAAAGATTATGTCCTACAAGCACCGCTAGGTGAAGCTCCCGTCCCACAGAACCAAGACGTTATGAACGCTTGGCAGACACGTGTTGACGACTACTCCCTCGTTCAGTGCGGCATGCTTTACAGCTTGGAGCCGAGGCTCCAAAAACGTTTTGAGAGACATGGAGCATACGAGATGTTCGAAGAGCTAAAAATGGTTTTTCAAGCTCATGCCCGGATCGAGAGATATGAAGTCTCCAATAAGTTCTTCAGCTGTAAGATGGAGGAAAATAGTTCTGTCAGTGAGCACATACTCACTATGTCTGGGTTACATAACCGCTTGTCTCAGCTGGGAGTTAATCTCCCGGATGATGCGGTCATTGACGGAATCCTCCAGTCGCTTCCACCAAGCTACAAGAGCTTTGTGATGAACTTCAACATGCAGGGGATGCAAAAGACCATTCCTGAGTTGTTCTCAATGCTGAAATCAGCGGAGGTAGAAGTCAAGAAGGAACATCAAGTGTTGATGGCCAGTAAAACCACTAAGTTCAAGAAAGGCAAGGGTAAAAAGAACTTCAAGAAGGACGGCAAGGAGGTTGCCGCGCCCGGCAAGCAAGCTGCCGGGAAGAAGCCAAAGAATGGACCCAAGCCCGAGACTGAGTGCTTTTATTGCAAGGGAAGCGGTCACTGGAAGCGGAACTGCCCTAAATACTTAGCAGACAAGAAGGCCGGCAAAACAAAAGGTATATGTGATATACATGTAATTTATGTGTACCTTACTAGTGTCCGTAGTATCTCCTGGGTATTTGATACTGGTGCAGTTGCTCACATTTGTAACTCAAAGCAGGGGCTGCGGAATAAGCGGAAACTGGCAAAGGACGAGGTGACGATGCGCGTCGGGAATGGTTCCAAGGTCAATGTGATCGCCGTCGGCACGCTACCTCTATATCTACCTTCGGGATTAGTTTTAAACCTTAATAATTGTTATTTAGTGCCAGCTTTGAGCATGAACATTGTATCGGGATCTCGTTTAATTCGAGATGGCTACTCATTTAAATCCGAGAATAATGGTAGTTCTGTTTATATGAGAGATATGTTTTATGGTCATGCTCCTGTGGTGAATGGTTTATTATTTATGAATCTCGAACGTGATACTACACATGTTCATAATGTGAGTACCAAAAGATGTAAGATTGATAATGATAGTCCCACATACTTGTGGCACTGCCGCCTTGGTCACATAGGTGTCAAACGCATGAAGAAGCTCCATGCAGATGGACTTTTAGAGTCTCTTGATTATGAATCATTTGACACGTGCGAACCATGCCTCATGGGTAAGATGACCAAGACTCCGTTCTCAGGAACAATGGAGCGAGCAACCGACTTATTGGAAATCATACATACTGATGTGTGCGGTCCAATGAGTGTTGAGGCTCGCGGTGGCTATCGTTATGTTCTCACGCTCACTGATGATTTAAGTAGATATGGGTATATCTACTTAATGAAACACAAGTCTGAAACCTTTGAAAAGTTCAAGGAATTTCAGAGTGAGGTTGAAAATCAACGTGACAGGAAAATCAAGTTTCTATGATCAGATCGTGGAGGAGAATACTTGAGTCACGAATTTGGCACACACTTAAGAAAATGTGGAATAGTTTCACAACTCACGCCGCCTGGAACACCTCAGCGTAACGGTGTGTCCGAACGTCGTAATCGCACTCTATTAGATATGGTGCGATCTATGATGTCTCTTACCGATTTACCGCTATCTTTTTGGGGCTATGCTTTAGAGATTGCCGCATTCACTTTAAATAGGGCTCCGTCGAAATCCGTTGAGACGACACCGTATGAATTATGGTTTGGGAAGAAACCTAAGCTGTCGTTTCTAAAAGTTTGGGGATGCGATGCTTATGTCAAGAAACTTCAACCTGAAAAGCTCGAACCCAAGTCGGAAAAATGCGTCTTCATAGGATACCCAAAAGAAACTATAGGGTACACCTTCTACCTCAGATCCGAAGGCAAGATCTTTGTTGCCAAGAATGGGTCCTTTCTAGAGAAAGAGTTTCTCTTGAAAGAAGTAAGTGGGAGGAAAGTAGAGCTTGATGAAGTATTGCCTCTTGAACCGGAAAATGGCGCAACTCAAGAAAATGTTCCTGAGGTGCCTGCACCGACTAGAGAGGAGGTTAATGATAATGATCAAGATACTTCTGATCAAGCTCCTACTGAAATTCGAAGGTCCACAAGGACACGTTCCGCACCAGAGTGGTACGGCAACCCTGTCTTGGAAATCATGTTGTTAGACAACGGTGAACCTTCGAACTATGAAGAAGCGATGGCGGGCCCGGATTCCGACAAATGGCTAGAAGCCATGAAATCCGAGATAGGATCCATGTATGAAAATGAAGTATGGACTTTGACTGACTTGCCCGTTGAACGGCGAGCCATAGAAAATAAATGGATCTTTAAGAAGAAGACAGACGCGGATGGTAATGTGACCATCTATAAAGCTCGACTTGTCGCTAAGGGTTATCGACAAGTTCAAGGGGTTGACTACGATGAGACTTTCTCACCGGTAGCGAAGCTAAAGTCCGTCCGAATCATGTTAGCAATTGCCGCATTCTACGATTATGAGATATGGCAAATGGACGTCAAAACGGCATTCCTTAATGGTTTCCTTAAGGAAGAATTGTATATGATGCAGCCGGAAGGTTTTGTCGATCCTAAGTATGCTGACAAGGTATGCAAGCTCCAACGCTCGATTTATGGGCTGGTGCAAGCATCTCGGAGTTGGAACATTCGCTTTGATGAGATGATCAAAGCGTTTGGGTTTACACAGACTTATGGAGAAGCCTGCGTTTACAAGAAAGTGAGTGGGAGCTCTGTAGCATTTCTCATATTATATGTAGATGACATACTTTTGATGGGAAATGATATAGAACTCTTGGACAGCATCAAGGCCTACTTGAATAAGAGTTTTTCAATGAAGGACCTTGGAGAAGCTGCTTATATATTAGGCATCAAAATCTATAGAGATAGATCGAGACGCCTCATAGGTCTTTCACAAAGTACATACCTTGATAAGATATTGAAGAAGTTCAATATGGATCAATCTAAGAAGGGGTTCTTGCCTGTGTTACAAGGTATGAAATTGAGCTCAGCTCAATGTCCGACCACGGCAGAAGATATAGAAGAGATGAGCGTCATCCCCTATGCATCAGCCATAGGTTCTATTATGTATGCCATGCTGTGTACCAGACCTGATGTAAACCTTGCCGTAAGTTTGGTAGGAAGGTACCAAAGTAATCCCGGCAAGGAACACTGAACAGCGGTCAAGAATATCCTGAAGTACCTGAAAAGGACTAAGGAAATGTTTCTCGTTTATGGAGGTGACGAAGAGCTCGTCGTAAAGGGTTACGTCGACGCTAGCTTCGACACAGATCTGGATGACTCTAAGTCACAGACCGGATACGTGTATATTTTGAATGGTGGGGCAGTAAGCTGGTACAGTTGCAAGCAGAGCGTCGTGGCGGGATCTACATGTGAAGCGGAATACATGGCAGCCTCGGAGGCAGCACATGAAGCAATATGGGTGAAGGAGTTCATCACCGACCTAGGAGTCATACCCAATGCATCGGGGCCGATCAAGCTCTTCTGTGACAACACTGGAGCTATTGCTCTTGCCAAGGAGCCCAGGTTTCAGAAGAAGACAAGGCACATCAAGCGTCGCTTCAACTCCATTCGTGAAAATGTTCAAGATGGAGACATAGAGATTTGTAAGGTACATACGGACCTGAATGTAGCGGATCCGTTGACTAAACCTCTCCCTAGAGCAAAACATGATCAACACCAGAATTCCATGGGTGTTCGATTCATCACAATGTAACTAGATTATTGACTCTAGTGCAAGTGGGAGACTGTTGGAAATATGCCCTAGAGGCAATAATAAAAGCATTATTATTATATTTCCTTGTTCATGATAATTGTCTTTATTCATGCTATAATTGTGTTATCCGGAAATCGTAATACATGTGTGAATAACAGACACCAACATGTCCCTAGTAAGCCTCTAGTTGACTAGCTCGTTGATCAACAGATAGTCATGGTTTCCTGACTATGGACATTGGATGTGATGGACAAGACCCAATCCTAAACATAGCACAAGATCATATAGTTCGTTTGCTAGAGTTTTCCAATGTCAAGTATCTTTTCCTTAGACCATGAGATCGTGTAACTCCCGAATACCGTAGGAGTGCTTTGGGTATACCAAACGTCACAACGTAACTGGGTGACTATAAAGGTAGACTACGGGTATCTCCGAAAGTGTCTGTTGGGTTGACATGGATCAAGACTGGGATTTGTCACTCCGTATGACGGAGAGGTATCACTGGGCCCACTCGGTAATGCATCATCATAATGAGCTCAAAGTGACCAAGTGTCTGGTCACGGGATCATGCATTATGGTACGAGTAAAGTGACTTGCCGGTAACGAGATTGAACGAGGTATTGGGATACCGACGATCGAATCTCGGGCAAGTAACATATCGATTGACAAAGGGAATTGCATACGGGGTTGATTGAATCCTCGACATCGTGGTTCATCCGATGAGATCATCGTGGAGCATGTGGGAGCCAACATGGGTATCCAGATCCCGCTGTTGGTTATTGACCGGAGAGTCGTCTCGGTCATGTCTGCTTGTCTCCCGAACCCGTAGGGTCTACACACTTAAGGTTCGGTGACGCTAGGGTTGTGAAGATATGTATATGCAGTAACCCGAATGTTGTTCGCGGGGTCCCGGATGAGATCCCGGACGTCACGAGGAGTTCCGGAATGGTCCGTAGGTAAAGAATTATATATAGGAAGTGCTGTTTCGGCCATCGGGACAAGTTTCGGGGTCACCGGTATTGTACCGGGTCCACCGGGTGGGGCCACCTATCCCGGAGGGCCCCATGGGCTGAACTGGGAGGGAACCCAGCCCATAGTGGGCTGGGGCACCACCCCCCTAGGGCCCATGCGGCTAGGGTTGAGGGGAAACCCTAAAGGGGGGCGCCCCCTTGCTTGGGGGGGCAAGCCCCCCACCCTAGGCCGCCGCCCCCCTTAGTAGATTCCATCTACTAGGGCCGGCGCCCCCCCTAGCACCCCTATATATAGTGGGGGAGAGGAGGGACTTCATACCCCAGCCCCTGGCGCCTCCCTCTCTCCCCGTTACGTCTCTCCCTCATAGTATAGGCGAAGCCCTGCTACTGTGACGCCCTGCATCCACCACCACGCCGTCGTGCTGCTGGATCTTCATCAACCTCTCCTTCCCTCTTGCTGGATCAAGAAGGAGGAGACGTCTCCCGTCCCGTACGTGTGTTGAACGTGGAGGTGCCTTCCGTTCGGCGCTTAGTCATCGGTGATTTGAATCACGTCGAGTACGCCTTCCTCATCCCCGTTCTTTGAACGCTTCCGTGCGCGATCTACAAAGGTATGTAGATGCATCCGATGACTCGTTGCTAGATGAACTCCTAGATGGATCTTGGTGAAACGAGTAGGAAAATTTTTGTTTTCTGCAACGTTCCCCAACAGTGTCCACGTACCCTTGTAGACCAAAAGCGGAAGCGTTAGCACAACGCGGTTGATGTAGTCGTACGTCTTCACGATCCGACCAATCAAGTACCGAACGTACGGCACCTCCGAGTTCAGCACATGTTCAGCTCGATGACGTCCCTCGAACTCCGATCCAGCCGAGCTTTGAGGGAGAGTTCCATCAGCATGACGGCGTGGTGACGATGATGATGTTCTACTGAGGCAGGGCTTCGCCTAAGATCCGCTACGATATTATCGAGGCGGACTATGGTGGAGGGGGCACCGCACACGGCTAAGAGATCAATGATCAATTGTTGTGTCTATGGGGTGCCCCCCTGCCCCGTATATAAAGGAGCAAAGGGGGGAGAGGCGGCCATCCAGGAGGAGGCGCGCCAGGAGGAGTCCTACTCCCACCGGGAGTAGGACTCCCTCCCTTCCTAGTTGGAGTAGGAGAAGGGGGAAGGAGGAGGGAGAGAGGAAGGAAAGGGGGGCGCCCCCCCCCCTCCTTGTCCAATTCGGACTAGAGGAGGAGGGGGGCGCGGCCTGCCCTGGCCGCCCCTCCTCTTCTCCACTAAGGCCCATGTAGGCCCATTAAACCCCCGGGGGGGTTCGGGTAACCGTCAGTTCTTCGGTAAAATCCCGATTTCACCTGGAACACTTCCAATATCCAAATATAGGCTTACATTATATCAATCTTTATGTCTCGACCATTTCGAGACTCCTTGTCATGTCCGTGATCACATCCGGGACTCCGAACTATCTTCAGTACATCAAAACACATAAACTCATAATATAACTGTCATCAAACTTTAGGCGTGCGGACCCTACGGGTTCGAGAACTATGTAGACATGACCAAGACACGTCTCTGGTCAATAACAAATAGCTGAACCTAGATGCTCATATTGGCTCCCACATATTCTACGAAGATATTTATCAGTCAAACCGCATAACAACATACGTTGTTCCTTTTATCATCGGTATGTTTCTTGCCCGAGATTCGATCGTCGGTATCTCAATACCTAGTTCAATCTCGTTACCGGCAAGTCTCTTTACTCGTTATGTAATAAATCATTCCACAACTAACTCATTAGCTGCAATGCTTGCAAGGCTTATAGTGATGTGCATTACCGAGTGGGCCCAGAGATACCTCTCCGACAATCGGAGTGATAAATCCCAATCCCGAAATACGCCAACCCAACAAGTACCTTCGGAGACACCTGTAGAGCACCTTTATAATCACCCAGTTACATTGTGACATTTCGTAGCACACAAAGTGTTCCTCCGGTAAACGGGAGTTGCATAATCTCATAGTCATAGGAACATGTATAAGTCATGAAGAAAGCAATAGCAGAATACTAAACGATCGAGTGCTAAGCTAACGGAATGGGTTAAGTCAATCACATCATTCTCCTAATGATGTGATCCCGTTAATCAAATGACAACTCATGTCTATGGTTAGGAAACATAACCATCTTCGATTAACGAGCTAGTCAAGTAGAGGCATACTAGTGACACTCTGTTTTTCTATGTATTCACACATGTATTACTTTTCCAGTTAATACAATTCTAGCATGAATAATAAACATTTATCATGAGAATAAGGAAATAAATAATAACTTTATTATTGCCTCTAGGGCATATTTCCTTCAGTCTCCCACTTGCACTAGAGTCAATAATCTAGTTCACATCGCCATGTGATTTAACACCAATAGTTCACATCACCATGTGATTAACACCCATAGTTCACATCGTCCTGTGACCAACACCCAAAGGGTTTACTAGAGTCAATAATCTAGTTCACATTGCTATGTGATTAACACCCAAAGAGTACTAAGGTGTGATCATGTTTTGCTTGTGAGAGAAGTTTAGTCAATGGGTCTGCCACATTCAGATCCGTATGTATTTTGCAAATTTCTATGTCAACAATGCTCTGCACGGAGCTACTCTAGCTAACTGCTCCCACTTTCAATATGTAGCTAGATTGAGACTTAGAGTCATCTAGATCAGTGTCAAAACTTGCATCGACGTAACCCTTTACGACGAACCTTTTGTCACCTCCATAATCGAGAAACATATCCTTATTCCACTAAGGATAATTTTGACCGTTGTCGAGTGATCTACTCGTAGATCACTATTGTACTCCCTTGCTAAACTCAGTGTAGGGTATAAAATAGATCTGGTACCTAGCATGGCATACTTTATAGAACATATGGCTGAGGCATAGGGAATGACTTTCATTCTCTTTCTATATTCTACCGTGGTCGGGCTTTGAGTCTTACTCAATTTCACACCTTGTAACACAGGCAAGAACTCTTTCTTTGACTGTTCCATTTTGAACTACTTCAAAATCTTGTCAAAGTATGTACTCATTGAAAAAACTTTATCATGCATCTTGATCTATCTCTATAGATCTTGATGCTCAATATGTAAGCAGCTTCACCGAGGTCTTTCTTTGATAAAACTCCTTTCAAATACTCCTTTATGCTTTCCAGAAAATTCTACATCATTTCCGATCAACAATATGTCATTCACATACACTTATTAGAAAGGTTGTAGTGCTCCCACTCACTTTCTTGTAAATACAGGCTTCACCGCAAGTCTGTATAAAACTATATGCTTTGATCACACTATCAAAACGTACATTCCAATTTCGAGATGCTTGCACCAGTACATAAATGGATCACCAGTGCTTACACATTTTGTTAGCATCTTTTGGATTGACAAAACCTTCTGGTTGCATCATATACAACTCTTCTTTAAGAAATCCATTAAGGAATGCAGTTTTGACATCCATTTGCCAAATTTCATAAAATGCGGCAATTGCTAACATGATTCGGACACACTTAAGCATCGCTACGAGTGAGAAAATCTCATCATAGTCAACACCTTGAACTTTGTCAAAACCTTTTTCGGCAAGTCTAGATTTGTACATAGTAACACTACTATCAGTGTCCATCTTCCTCTTGAAGATCCATTTATTTTCTATGGCTTGCCGATCATCGGGCAAGTCAACCAAAGTCCACACTTTGTTCTCATACATGGATCCCATCTCAGATTTCATGGCCTCAAGCCATTTCGCAGAATCTGGGCTCATCATCACTTCCTGATAACCCACAAGTATAGGGGATCAATTGTAGCCTCTTTCGATAAGTAAGAGTGTCGAACCCAACGAGGAGCTAAAGGTAGAACAAATATTCCCTCAAGTTCTATCGACCGCCGATACAACTCTACGCACGCTTGACGTTCGCTTTACCTAGAACAAGTATGAAACTAGAAGTACTTTGTAGGTGTTGTTGGATAGCTTTGCAAGATAATAAAGATTATGTAAATAAAAAGTAGGGGCTGTTTAGGTAAAGACACAACTAAGTTAGGTTTAGTAGAGAGATTGTTGTTACGAGAAAGTTATTTGTCCCTAGGCAATCGATAACTAGACTGGTAATCATTATTGCAATTCTATATGAGGGAGAGGCATAAGCTAACATACTTTCTCTACTTGGATCATATGCACTTATGATTGGAACTCTAGCAAGCATCCGCAACTACTAAAGATCATTAAGGTAAAACCCAACCATAGCATTAAAGTATCAAGTCCTCTTTATCCCATACGCAAACAACCTACTTACTCGGGTTTGTGTTTCAGTCACTCAGGCAACCCACTATAAGCGAATCATGAACGTATTGCAACACCCTACAGCGGGGATCCCTCACGCTTGCGCGACACGGAGAGCACCATAGGACAGCACCAATAATAAAATATGCAACTCAAACCAATCACGATCATCAAATAACCCATAGGACAAAACGGATCTACTCAAACATCATAGGATAGCCATACATCATTGGGAAATAATATATAGCGTTGAGCACCATGTTTAAGTAGAGATTACAGCGGGTAAGAGAGAGGTTACACCACTGCATAGAGGGGCGAGAGTTGGTGGTGATGGCAGTGAAGTTGTTGGTGAAGATTGCGGTGATGATGATGGCCCCCGGTGGCACTCCAGTGCCACCGGAGGTGAGGGGGAGAGAGCCCCCCTCCTTCTTCTTCTTCCTTGACCTCCTCCCTAGATGGGAGGAGGGTTTCCCCTCTGGTCCATGGCCTCCATGGCATGGGAGGGGCGAGAGCCCCTCCGAGATTGGATATGTCTCTCTGTCTCTCTCTGTTTCCGCGTTCTCATATTCTACCCTTTCACCGTTTCTTATATTCCCGGAGATCCGTAACTCCGGTTGGGCTGAAACTTTAACACGATCTCTATCCGGATATTAGCTTTGTTGCGGAGAAAGAAGGGCATCAACCGCCTTACGGGTGGCCCACGAGGGTCAGGGGCGCGCCCCCTGCCTCGTGGCCACCTCGGGCACCGTCTCGCGTGGATTTTTTCCTCAAAAATCATATATATTCCAAAAAAATCTCTGTCAGTTTTATCCCATTTGGACTCCGTTTGATATGGATATTCTGCGAAACAAAAAACATGCAACAAACAGGAACTAGCACTGGGCACTGGATCAATATGTTAGTCCCAAAAATAGTATAAAAAGTTGCCAAAAGTATATGAAAGTTGAATAATATTGGCATGGAACAATCAAAAATTATAGATACGACAGAGACGTATCACTTCCACATAGTTCGTAGGTTCGTCATGGTCAAGTAACATGACCTCTAGAACAGGATTACCGTACCACTCTGGTGCGGAACTTACTCTGGTGGACCTACGAGGTTCGGTAGTAACTTGATCTGAAGTTACATGATCATCATCATTAGCTTCCTCACTAATTGGTGTAGGAGTCACAGGAACAAATTTCTGTGATGAACTACTTTCCAATAAGGGAGCAGGTACAGTTACCTCATCAAGTTCTACTTTTCTCCCACTCTCTTCTTTCACGAAAAACTCCTTCTCTAGAAAGGATCCATTATAAGCAACGAATATCTTGGCTTCGGATCTGTGATAGAAGGTGTACCCAACTGTCTCCTTTGGGTATCCTATGAAGACACATTTCTCCGATTTGGGTTTGAGCTTACCAGGATGAAACTTTTTCACATAAGCATCGCAACCCCAAATTTTTAAGAAACGAAAACTTTGGTTTCTTGCCAAACCATAGTTCATAAGGCGTCGTGTCAACGGATTTCGAGGGTGCCCTATTTAATGTGAATGCAGCCGTCTCTAAAGCATAACCCCAAAATGATAGCGGTAAATCAGTAAGAGACATCATAGATTGCACCATATCTAGTAAAGTACGATTACGTCGTTCGGACACACCATTACGATGCGGTGTTCCGGGTGGCGTGAGTTGCGAAACTATTCCGCATCGTTTCAAATGAAGATCAAACTCGTAACTCAAATATTCTCCTCCACGATCAGATCATAGAAACTTTATTTTTCTTGTTATGATGATTTTCCACTTCACTCTGAAATTATATGAACTTTTCTAATGTTTCAGACTTATGTTTCATCAAGTAGATATACCCATATCTGCTCAAATCATCTGTGAAGGTCAGAAAATAACGATACCCACCGCAAGTCTCAACAATCATCAGATCGCATATATTAGTATGTATTATTTCCAATAAGTCAGTTGCTCGCTCCATTGTTCCGGGGAACGGAGTCTTTAGTCATCTTGCCCATAAGGCATGGTTCGCAAGCATCAAGTGATTCCAAAATCCCATCAACATGGAGTTTCTTCATGCGCTTTACACCAATATGGCCTGAATGGAAGTGCCACAAATGAGTTGCACTATCATTATTAACTTTGCATCTTTTGGCTTCAATATTATGAATATGTGTATCACTATGATCGAGATCCAACAAACTATTTTGATTGGGTGTATGACCATCGAAGGTTTTACTCATGTAAACAAAACAACAATTATTCTGTGACTTTAAATGAATAACCGTATTGCAATAAACATGATCAAATCATATTCATGCTCAACACAAACACCAAATAACACTTATTTAGGTTCAACACTAATCCCGAAAGTATAGGGAGTGTGCGATGATGGTCATATCAATCTTGGAACTATTTCCAACACACATTGTCACCCCGCCCTTAACTAGTTTCTGTTCATTCTGCAACTCCCATTTCGAGTTACTACTCTGAGCAACTGAACCAATATCAAATGCCGAGGGGTTGCTATAAACACTAGTAAAGTACACATCAATAACATGTATATCCAATATACCTTTGTTCACTTTGCCATCCTTCTTATTCACCAAGTATCTAGGGGCAGTTCCACTTCCAGTGACCAGTCCCTTTGCAGTAGAAGCACTTTAGTCTCAGGCTTAGGTCCAGACTTGGGCTTCTTCACTTGAGCAGCAACTTGCTTGCCGTTCTACTTGAAGTTCCCCTTCTTCCCTCTGCCCTTTTCTTGAAACTAGTGGTCTTGTCAACCATCAACACCTGATGTTTTTCTTAATTTCTACCTTTGTCGATTTTAGCATCACGAAGAGCTTGGGAATCATTTCCGTTATCCCTTGCATATTATAGTTCATCACGAAGTTCAAGTAACTTGGTGATAGTGACTAGAGAACTCTGTCAATCGCTATCTTATCTGGAAGATTAACTCCCACTTGATTCAAGTGATTGTAGTACTTAGACCTTCTGAGCACATGCTCACTAAATGAGCAATTCTCCTCCATCTTGTAGGCAAAGTACTGTCAGAGGTCTCATACCTCTCGACACGGGCATGAGTATGAAATACCTATTTCAACTCTTGGAACATCTCATATGCTCTGTGGCATTCAAAACGTCTTTGAAGCCCCGATTCTTAGCCATAAAGCATGGTGCACTAAACTATCAAGTAGTCATCACTACAAAAAAAGACACATCTGTGACATTTTGGGACAAACGAAAAAAATTCTGTCATACATATGACATTTATATGACGATAATTGTGACAAAACCCGGTATCATCATAGATGTGGTGGGCTCCTACTTCTATGACAAACAATCATGACAGAAAATGGGCTTTTCGTCCTGGGCGGGCCGGAGACGCAGCTGCATGACATTCTTTGGGTCGTCCATGATGGAAAAAACCGTGGTAGAAGCGAGGGGGAGGAAAATTTCGGGGAGTTCCCGGTTACGGTGGGAGGTCGGGGGCTGAGTGATGCGCATTTCTCTCGTACACGTACGCGCGTGTGTGCGAGGCGTTGGCTCTAACTGAACCCAAGCGAGGCGTTGGGCTCTAACTGAACCCGAGCGATTGCACTGCAGGCTACGCGTTACTGAACCCGAGCGATCGATCGATGGCTGTTAACTGAACCCGATCAAGTGATTCCTTCGCTACTGCTGCTAACTGAAGCCGATCGATTGGATGAACAGTGAGCGTTGCCGGGGGGTTGGATGAACAGTGAGCGGTGGCGTTGCCTCCGGATGAACAGGACCCTGTGGTGTGGAGGGCTGGATGAATAGTAGACAGTGGAGGGGTGCCCGTGGAGGGGTGGTTGAACAGGACCCCGTGGTGTGGAGGGCTGGATGAACAGTAGACGGTGGAGGGGTGGTTGAACAGTAGCCCGTGGAGAAGCGCATGGTGGAGGCTGGATGAACAGGAGCCCGTGGAGGCTGGAGGGGGTCGACGGTAGCCCGTGGAGGCTGGAGGACGTCGACGGTGGAGATGAACAGTATCCCGTGGAGTCCCGTTTTGCGGTACGCCACACCCCTCCCGATGAACAGGACCCCCGTTTCGACCGTAGGAGGTCCGTTTCCTCCGTTTTGCGGTACGCCACACCCCTCCCGATCAACAGGACCCCCGTTTCGACCGTAGGAGGTCCATTTCCTCCGTTTTGCGGTACACCACACCCCCTCCCGATCAATAGGACCCCCGTTTTGACCGTAGGAGGTCTGTTTCCTCCGTTCTGTGGTACGCCAGGCCTCGTTTCCATCGCCTGTTCCATCCAAGCCCTCCCGATGAACACAACCACGCATTTTGTTCCGACCCAGTCGGTTGGTTCCCACGCGTTCTGTTGCCTCCCGATGAACACAACGCATTCCGTTGCCTCCCGATGAACACGACGCATTATGTTGCCTCCCGATGAACACGACACATTTCGTTGCCTCCCCATGAACACGACGACGACGCTCTTTCTCCGTTCCGACCCAGCCATGTACACGAGCCCTCGCCGTACGTATGCGCGAGTAAGCGTTCAAGACCCCTCCCGTATGTACACATACGTGGCCGTATTTTCTTTCTTGCACCCTGGCCGATGTACGTACGTGTACATGCTACGTGCGTGCCTCTACTACGACACGTGCGTGCCTCTACATCCACCAGTATATATGTACGTACACGTTCGCAACCAGAATGACAACGCTACGTACCCTTCGACCAAGTGGGTCCCGACTGTCAGGCACTTTGTCGCGTGCGAAGATGTAGCTAGTGGGTCCCAGAAGTCAGGGGGCGAATCGTTTTTTGCCCAGACGCACTTCCTTGCGTGCGAAGATGTAGCTGGTGGGTCCCAGCAGTCAGGGGGGCGAATCGTTTTTTTGCCCGGACGCACTTCCTTGTGTGCGAAGATGTAGCTGGTGGGTCCCAGCAGTTAGGAGGAAACGTTTTTTTCACGAAATACAGTGGCCCGTCCGGTGGGTCCCAGCTGTCAGGTGGAGGAATCATTATTTTCTACGTAATAAGGAGGCACTTCCTTGCTGCGGCCGTAGACCCAGCTGTCAGTCTCTCCACGTACAGTCCACGTCCGATGGAAGTCGTTCCTTGACCACGTTGACCACGCCGCGCCAAGAGCACCAGGGCGCTGGACGACGGCGGGGCCTAGGAAGGGGACGACGCAGAGCCGGGGAAGATGCGGCAGTGGAAGGCCGCGCGGAGAGGAGTACGAGGGTTCACTGCTTCGGCTGCAGTGTGAGGCTGTCGTCGCCGCAGGGCCTGGCCAGCAGTGGGAATAGTAGGGGGTGGTGAGGCCTCCACAGCAGCACATCCGGCCACGGGAGGCAGGAGCATGTGGCACGACCTATGCTGCTTTGGGCGGCTGGAGCAAGAAGACCAGAGGTTGAAGAAGCACTACGGCCGTTGGATGGACATCGTACGGTCACTAGAGCTAGAATCGTTTATATTGACTAAGTTGACAAAGCCCTCCATCCCCGTCAACTTAGTAGGCCCACAAGTCAGCCTCTCACCAAGGTGGGTCCCAGCTAGCATGGGGGTATTCATTTTTTTGTGCATAATAAGGAGGCACCTCCGGTGGGTTCGAGCTGACAGCAGGGGGAATGTTTTTTTCGTGAAATACGGTGGCCCGTCGGGTGGGTCCCAGCAGTCAGGGGCAAACATTTTTTTCGCGAAATACTAGTGGGCATCCGGTGGGTCCCTGCTATCAGGTGGAGGAATAATTATTTTCCGCGTAATAAGAAGGCACTTCCTTGCGGCTGCCGTGGACCCAGCTGTCAGCCTCTCCATGTACAGTATTCTTCCGATGGAATTCGGTCGTTGACCACATTGACCACGCCGCGCCGAGAGCACCATGGCGTTGGACGACGGCGAGGCCTAGGAAGGGGACGACGCGGAGCCAGGGAAGACGCGGCAGTGCATGCCCACGCGGAGAGGAGTACGAGGGTTCACTGGTTCGGCTGCGCTGCTGTCGTCGCAGAATAACAGGGGGTGTGGGTGAGTGGAGTCGAGGGATGGCCTGGCCAGCGGTGGGAGTAGTATGGGGGCGTTGAGGCTTCGCGGCAGCACAGCCGGCCACGGGAGGCAGGAGCAGGCGGCACGACCGGCACAGCTTTGGGCGGCTGGAGCAAGAAGACCAGAGGTTTAAGAAGCACTACGGCCGTTGGATGGACATCGTACGGTCAGTCGAGCTAGAATCGTGCATATTGACTAAGTTGACAAAGCCCTTCGTCCCCGTCAACTTAGTAGGCCCACTATACTGGGTCCCAGCTAGCAGGGGGAGTATTCATTTTTTGTGCGTAATAAGGAGGCACTTCCTTGCGTGCGAAGATATAGCTGGTGGGTCCGAGCTGTCAGCGGCGGTAACATTTTTTTTGCGAAATACAGAGGCCCTTTCGGTGGGTCCCAGATGTCAGGTGGAGAAATCATTATTTTGCGTGTAATAAGGAGGCATTTCCTTGCATGCGGCCGTGGACCCAGCATTCAACCTCTCCATGTACAGTCCACTTCAGATGCATGTCGGTCGTTGACCACGTTGACCACGCCACGCCGAGAACACCAGGGCGGTGGACGACGGCGAGGCCAAGGAAGGGAACGACACGGAGGCAGGGAAGACTCGGCAGTTGTTTTTGTTTCCCACGCGGAGGGGAGTACGACTGTACGAGGGTTTACTGGTTCGTCTGCCATCGCCGGAGAATAACAGCAGGTGTGGGTGAGTAGAGGGATGGCTAGGCCAGCGATGGGAGTACGGTGGGGCGGTGAGGCCTGCGCGGCAGCACAGCCGGCCGCGGGGAGGAGGGAGCAGGCAGTCCCGCCGGCGCTTGTTTGAGCGGCTGGAGCAGGAAGAGCAGAGATTGAAGAAGCACGACGGCCGTTGGATGGACATCCAACAGTATACAGGCCATCTGTGGAAAGCCTCAAATATGTGGAAAACAGCATACAACCCATCTACCATTATTTCAAATAATTTACATCCCATTTGCTAATTCTTACGGGTTTTTTTGAAGCCCATATTCTTTTTGTTAGCATTACAGCCCATATTGTGGCCACGGTTAAAAAATTATACGAAATTTTGCATATGTCGGTGCGGTCTGAACTGTTTTTAATCCCGAAATTTCGAGCCACATTTAGACTGATTTTAAAAATAAATGTATATCAATATAAAATCCAATAAATTGTCCACACATAAAAATCAATGCAATTTAAAATCTTGAAATGAAAAAAAGATATTTGAAACTAATTGCCGGTTTGATGTGTTTTAAAAATGTACATCCCATTTCTCATTACTGATAGGCCGTTTTCTCGGCCAACCGAATGAAGCTCTCCTCGTCTTGAAAGATTTGTAGCCCAACAAGCTTGATAAAGCGACTTACTTGACAAATCACAAAAAAACTAGGCTAGCCATTTTCAGAAAGAAAAAAAAACTACTGGGCTGGTCTGTGGTAAACATAAAAGAAAAGGCTGTCTAGACAGGCCAGAGTGTCCTGCACAACCCAGTTGACACCCTGCTTCCGTCTCAAAAACAAATTAGATAAATTCCACTCCAATTATGGTGATTCATAAAAATGCCACTGCAATTTCCAAACTTTGAAAAATGCCACTGCAATTTTTGCAAACTTTGAAAAACGCCACTGCAGTTTGCAAACTTTGAAAAACGCCACTCCAGACTTCGAAAAATGCCACTAGAAATGGCATTTTTCAAAATTTGGAAATTGCAGTGGCATTTCTCGGATACACCAGATTTGGAGTGGCATTTATCAAATTAACCCAAAAGAAGAATAACTGGGCGAGCTGCTGGGTCCCTGGTGTCAACCGCTCGTTGTGCAATTCTCTTGTTTATTGACTACGTTGACAATGGCATGGGACCCAGATGTCAGAAATCCACTAGGAGGAGCCATTTTTTTATTGGCTTGAAATAAGGAGGCACTTGCTTGCGTACTGCCATGACCTTGGCGGGTCCCTGCTGTCATCCTCTTCACGTACAATCATCTCCTGATTGTGTACGCGTCAACTTGCTAGGCCCACAAGTCAGCCTCTAAACCCGTGGAGGACAAATACAACCCATTTAAAAAAATAACAGCCCATTCCATACGTTCAAACGGAAAGTTCAACATTCAGAGCAAAGTAACAGGTCTGATCCACATATAGAGTACTGAACTTCCACGTTGACAACCATCATAGCCAAGTTAACTATCTACTCCCACTAATACTCTAGTAGCGTACAAGTACTAACTTACTCTTAGCTAACTAGACGATGTCGGCCGCCATCTGTGGTACACGCTAAACGCCAGCACCGACGTCGTGCGCCTCGCCTCGGACTTGCAAGAGGTGCGATAGGGCGTGTTGCTCGCACGCGTTGGCCCTTTCCATGCCGGCTTGGTCCACCGAAGCTTCGGCTTCCAAGTGGGAAACCCACTTGACGAGCTGGTAGTAAAAATCGGCATCGCGAACGTGTGCATGCCCGACAGCCTCCAGGGCTATTTGCTGGGCGCCGGCCTCCATGTAGTCGGCCCAGTTGCGGGCGCTCTGCTCGCGACTTAGAGCGTCGGTGCGCTGCTGCTCCATGTCCCGCTGGCGGCGCAAATCAGCGATACGCTGCTCCTCCGCCAGGCGGTCGCGCTCCAACAACTCCTGCTCCTCCGTCATGCGGTCGCGCTCCAACAACTCCTCGATCTCCGCATTAACATCTAAAGACAGATAGAATGCCTCCTCCCTCCGTCTGCCTTCCAGTGAAAACCCGAACACTAGTTCCAGCGGTGACCGCCTCCGGCGTCGCCTACCGCGGACGGGCGGGGGCATGGCGGACGTGGCGAGCGACGTCGGGCCGGTGGGGGCTTATGAGGATATGGCGAGTTGGGTCACGGTGGCACCGGAGAAGGCCGGGAAACAGTACTTATAGGCGGAAGGTAGCGCGACGGTCATCGGAATTCAATGCATAATGGCTTAGCGTGCCAGCTTGCCGTGGAAAACTAGAGAAACTGAAATTATGACTGTGCCGTCCCATCCCGTCTGGGTCGCACGCCGGCATGGCGGTCAAACGAGTGCACTCGAATCATCTCCCTCCTTGTCAATAATGATTCCACGGATTTAAAAAGCCCGCAACAATTAAAGCGTATCTTTTTTGCATAAGTTAGCTGCCTTAATTACGGCCGGCTGCATGCAAGCACTCAGAATCGCTCGCAGGCAGTACGCGAAGCAGCATGCAACGAGTCGCAGCCGAGGGCACGCATGCAGCCACTTAAATCGCTAGAATTAATTAGGCTTAAACTTCTGCATGCCATTAATTATTGCCATGCCTTGGTCTTGCTGCTTTGCTCACAGGACTAATAAACCCGGACGGAGGGAGTACCTTGGTTGGTGAGAGGTTTGAATTAAGCCCTGCAAACCGGAAAGGAGGTACTAGTACGTGCGTGATCTGCTATTTATTCATGTAGGATCAAGTAGGTCGTTTCTTGAATTGAGCCTTGCAAACCGGAAAGGAGGTAGTACGTGCGTGATCCGCTATTTATCTATGTAGGATCGATAGTGTAGCTTGTCAGTTTCTTTAGAGGTAGGCATTTTTATCCGTGTAGGATCGATAGTGTAGCTTGTCAGTTTCTTCAGAGGTAGGCATTTTTATTCGAAAAACTGCCACTTCGCATCTTGCGTCGCAAATAAAACTGCCAAGAGCGCATTTGTAGGCTAGCTAGTGATCGATCAGTAACTTGTAAATACTGAGCGAACAGAAATAAGTAACTGTTAATGCATCTCAATGATTCACAGGTCATATACAAATATGTAGCTCCAAAAGCAAAGATCAGCCACTTCGGATCTTGCGTCGCAATTAAAACTAACTAGTATGATTCCCATACATAAGATCAACATGTTAATGCATCTCAATGATTCACAGATCATATACAAATATGTAGCTCCAAAAGCAAAGATCTAGAAAAAACATATGTTCTTCCTACTAACATGGATGCTTCTCTTGGCCAACATTCAGTACAGACTGAAAGACAATTTTTTTTGTGAAGTCTACAATTCCTCTTGCAAACGTAAGTGGTTTCACCAACAGATGGAACCATGAGAATGAACCACACATGATGGAGGAATATCCACTGCAATATGATTTAGTCTTCTCTCGATCACACGCGAGACTATTTTCGGAATACAAACTTTAACTTAGGCAAAATGATGCCCATTGTATAATCAGAACAAAGCAATGAAGCACCTAGTGTTGGCCAATAAATAGTACAGTACTACTTTTCTGCAGTCCATGAAGTGACTATCCAATCATTCTGTGTCTATTTTCAAATGGCACTGCATGCAGTGACTATACTATTCTCTTGTGCAGTTCAACCAAAATTGCGGACACTTTGTTTGTTTGACAAATAGCAACGGGCAGACATCTCTGTCTGCACAAATATCAAGCAGCTAGTAAACATATACCACACCTTGTATTTTTGGTTTAAACATGTCTCTTCCGCTTAGCATCTATCATGTTATGCACTATACAATCTGATACAGTTATGTTTTGCCCTGTACAATTTCATACTGAATTGATTTGCTGGTTCACAGCAGAAATATAGCGCCTATTCTTCATCAGACCAAGGATATCCATGTTCGCAGTGATGGAAGAGGTGAAATTGATACAACCGAAATTGAGCATCCAATCATTGAATCATTTCCTACACCTCCAATGTAGGTCCACCCTGCCAATAAATTCACATGCAAACCACTAGTATTACTATCTAATGACAGTACAAAAAGAGTAACAAGATAGTAGCAAACCATGTACCTTCGTAATGAACAGCTCATAGTGCCACCAATTAGATATAAAGGTTTGGAAAAAAACATGCTCCTAATGTTGAACCAGTTGGACATCTTGTGCAGATCCACTAAAATTGAGCATTCCTGTTTGCATACATATTGAAAGTGTGATTACTCTAAAAGTGGCACTAGTTGAAGGATAGACTCACTAATATGAGCATTCCAATTTCTTAATGGGAAAAGGTAGCAAGACTGTTTCTAACCACCTGTTTGAAGGAATAAATAAAGCAACAGCGGCTAATGTCAGGAAGGCATACATAGTTTTTTTGGAAAAACTAAGCCATTCCTGACCTTTCCTCTTCTTTTAGGCAAATTTTGTGCAGTTCTACTAAAATAAAATGCCATCACTGCCTTGACAATTCAGTGACACTGTACAAAAGGAAATGACTTAACATTACATCATGATGCCAGGTATGTAGTTGACAGGCATTAGAGACAAACATACAGACCTCCTCCGATAACATAATGAACATTAATTTTAACAAAGGTGTGACTAGCTTTACTGGGATAATTTGAGTGAACTCTACACCCTTTGTTCCTTAATATAAGACGTTTTCACAGTTCAATTTAAAGTACCCAAACGTCTAGTATTTAGAAAAACAGGTAGTAGTTTTCTTGAGCACATATCTAGGAAAGCTTGCCACACTTTATTTATGTCCATACGCTAATGCAACACCATTCGAATACTACAAATATACACTAATCCAGTGGCTAGTGCAACAGTAGAGTAGTTAGTTTCTTACAGGGTACAGTACAATGGTTTTACTGAACAGATTTCAATAAACTCTAGCACTGGAAGGTTTCTATAAGAATTAACAATACAAAATGTAAAGGTAACAAGTTTCAGCAATGGTATACTAGCTGTGCATGAGCATTAAACCAAATACAAAAGTCTAAAGGTAACTAGCATTGTTAACT
The DNA here is from genome assembly GCF_003073215.2 of Triticum urartu. NCBI lineage: Eukaryota > Viridiplantae > Streptophyta > Magnoliopsida > Poales > Poaceae > Triticum > Triticum urartu. Next base: position 108,333,563 of record NC_053028.1, read on the forward strand.
AATAACAGTATAAAAATTTGCAAACCATGTACCTCCAAGGTAAATATCATTTCGAACTCGGGGGGGCCTTAAAATTGCTATCCCAATCTTGATAATCGATCAAACATAAAAACTTGATCGAACGAATCAAGAAAACAGCCGGAGGAGGAGGTGCCCACTCTTGACCTTTCCTCTTGTCTTCATAATTGTCTGTGTAGTTTAACCAAAATAAAATGACATCAGCGCCTTGGCATTTTGGTGACACTGTACAAAAAAATTAACTTATCTCATGAAAGTGAGGTATGTAATCTATAAGCATTATCAGTGCAAAAATTTGAAGGTAGTAACAAGTTTCATCGTTGGTATACTGGCTGTGCAACAGCATTAGAATGCCTTAGCTGAAAAATCTTTAATACATCCACAATCAACAGCTAACCCTGAAATAATCCAGTGACATTAAATGGCATTGCTTAAATTTATCGGTGGCATTAGACTGAGAGTGGCATTAGTTAAATGTGGCATCACTTTAGCAGTAGCATTGCTTGACTTGACTGCTGGCGTTATACTAACAGCAAAAAAAGTGGCAATATGAGCATGGGAGGCCCATTCGGACAGTGGCGCACCAGTACGATGTACCTCCACGGACGCAGAGTGGTGAGGGAGGTATGGTTGCCGAGAACAACAAATATCTAGGCAGCATATGTGGATTACGTCCCATTTTTGTTCTCTTTAGCCACCTTTTTCCTATGCGAGGACGACAAACCGATCGACCTGGTCATTCTCTATTGTGTTGTCATTCCTTTCTACCCTTCTTCAACCAAGAGACACGAGACTCGTTCCTTAGCTACTGATTTCCCCTTTTCAACCTAGATGCGGGTTCGATGCCTACTCTCTTGGACAGTACAGTCTCCCTTCCTTTCCTTATTCAACCTAGACATGGATTAGTCTGCATGAAGTAGGGTTTCCTTTAATAGTGCAAATTATGGTTTTCGTCTGTGTGGCCAGCAAAGCAGAGGATAGCAAATTGGGAAGATGGTGGAGTGGAAAAAGATCCACATGCAACGACGTGGCAGATGGGGCAATAGAACAAGGTTATGGTTCGAAAAGAGGTAGCATACCTGAGGGTCGGCGGGAAGTGGCTTCGCTCGTGGTCGTCGTCCTCCGCACACACTACGGCAGCGAGCTTGGGGACGGAGGCCATCCCGCGCGGGCGCTAGGTCTGAGAGGACGGCCTTGTCGTTAGTGCATGACCTCGCTCGCCGATGACGAGTGCGTCAACACTGCACGTCCTTTTCTTCCCCGGCGGATCTGTGACCACCGGTGAGGAGGGAGAGAGGGTCCGTCTTTTTTAGATTTGGAAAGAGGGTGGTAGTGTGAGAAGCAAGTGGGCAGCCCTTAGCAAGAAAGCGCTGAAGCTCCAGCCTATATATCTTTTTTATACTACTAGTACTGGAGGTGGAGTAGTGGTAGAGTAGTTTATATTTTCTTTGCGTACAGTACCAGTTAGTCATGCTTCAAAACTGATCGGCACGCCATTAAAAAAATAAAGGTCGATAACTAATGCGGCACCTCGGGCCAACGCGGCCAGATCGCATTTTGCACGAGAAATTACAGACCATGTTTTGTTGACATGTGGTCCCATTCCAACATATCAGTGAGACGACGGTGAGTAGTAGGAGTATTTCCAAAAGGACGTGTAGGCCGGGGCGCCTCTTCGTGAACCGTGGCAAACTCGCAACCGTCCACCGACTCTTCGCCTTTCCCTCTCGATTTGGAACTGCTGTCGCACGCTCTTCCTCACCCTCCTCCATTTTCCTTCAGCCCTTCACCCTTTCTTCTGCCATTGTTCGATCGTCTTCTCCATGGAGGGAATAGGCCAGAAACGACCCCGTTATTCTTGCCCCGATCTGAAAGATGATGTGGTGGAGGAACTCATTGATCGATGCGACGTCATCACCTCGGCTAGCATGGCAGGTTCGTTCAAGCCCATTCTCAACTCAACTAATAACATCATTACAAGGAACCCAAGAGTCAAGGAGCGGTTTGATCTCCCCTATCTTCTTCGCCGTGACCCTGATGACTGGCGCCGGCACGACGGAGGCCTCACCCTGTGCAAGTTGATGCCGCTTGATAATGATACGTATGATGTTAAGATTCCATCACTTGAGGGCAAGGCTTGGGCGGGCGCAAATGGAGATTGGGTTGTTTACATTGGGTCCAACTACGAGTGGGAACTTGTGAATGTGTACACTCGTGACCGAGTCCCACTTCCAAAAATCTCAGCAGACTACCCCGAGGTTGAGCACACCGGTATTGTACGCACGTTCAAATACGATCATGGTGACTGTCTTCTATGGAAGATAGCAATTTGTTGAGTTCCCAACCGCTCTTGGAATTACAACAACTATGAAGTTGTTGCTATCTTCGACAAGCTTGTTGCCGTCCTTGGTGGTTTGACTCGATTGATATTGCTCAAAAATCAGTTTCTGTACACGGATGAGTACTGTGATGCAATTCAATACGAGGGCCTTGTGTTTGCTGCCACCACTCGTGGAACTGTTTTTGCATGGGATCCTCGTAGTTTCGGTATGTTTGTATTCCACCGTAATTATAATTGTTTCATCCACATGCATGCGGGTTAGCAAGTTTCCCTTTACTAATTAACCTTCTTCTTGTGTTTCCAAGGTCCTGTGAACATCCCACCACCTATACTTGAAAAAATTTATAACCAAGGGGGAGATGACGATGGTGATGATCACGAGCATGAGGACGAGCAGCGCCCATATACTCTGTGGCACCTGGCAACTAATTCCAATGGATCACCTCTTCTTGTGTGTATACAACCCACTGATGATGTTACTGCTAAGGAAGCAGGTGTAGTCTCCCATGGTCGCACTCTCCGGACCTATTCCAACACCTGTTGCATGGTATTCGGGATGGATACTAGTGTGCTAGCACCAACTCCTTCTCCCTGGTACAGAATTGATAGTCTTGGAGAAAACTCGCTCTTCCTTGGATAAAACAATCAGATGAGAAGCAACTGCTGTTGATCAGTCCTACGTTACTAGTACCATTTATGAGAAGCAACTGTGTCTATACCTCGGACATTTGGGTGGTTCCCTACCCTGGTACTGATATAGTAGGCCGCTTCAGCCTGGATGATCAGTCCTGCGTTGGTCTCTAGATCGACAATAGATGGCCCATCCCAGAGAATCACTTGTGGTTCAAAGCAAGCGTTTCCAACTCCGAGGAATGGTTGAGTTGAAGTTCATTTCATTGCTTGTTATTTGTTGTGTGGTGAAAACTTTAGTATTTATAATGTATCCTCGTTGTCGATGTGGGTTGATGACCTGTTGTATGTAATAAAATGATATGCCTGTGATAAACTTACTAAATTTATGAATGGCTTTCGAGTCGCTTCTCTGAGTGAGTGGTGCGACGAGGCAAAAAAATATTTTCCGAATACATAATTGTACATGCATTGCAACAGGTTATCGGATGAGGCCAATCAACAATAGTAGTACACTATTTGTACTAGCTTCACATGCTTCGCGCGTCGGGCGGGTGTTTTTACTGTAGCCATATGTTAATGTGTTCGATGTACGTAACCAGCACCTCGAATCCTCGATACTAGTACTATATAGTAGGAGTAAGTAGTAGGAGTAGTAGGGTGGCATGGGCCAGAACAAGCATTCACGTCCAGGAGTACGGCACACGCCACCACCACGACATCCATCTGACACCATATTATTTCTTGGAGTCCGTGCTAGAGCAATCTCTTCAACCTCGTCGTTTCTCTAACTTCGGCCATCGCGTGGCGGGCGAGGTGGGGGTTTGCCGATAGTCGGTTTCCTTAACTGCGGTCCCACTTGTAAGGCCAACTCCAACGCACGACCCCAAACGGACCTCCGTTTTGCACGAACTCCAACGATAATTTTGACTAGAAAAGCAAGACCAAAGAAAACAAGAACCACAATAATACATTTTACTACTCCTGTAAGTTGGATTAGTGCCTTCTCGATGCATTCATTGTTGATCTGTGGAGGCTCAATCTTGCGTGCTTCTTTATTCTTCGAGGGTAAAGAAGTAGACGTTGCTTCCTCGCATCTAGTCTCATGTCTAGCCTCTATTCTAGTAGGAGTATCAACAAGTGCATTAATCTCATCTCTAGCCTCTGTGCTAGCTAAAAGTGATAGAACATCTACTAAATTGCGCTCTATCAATATATGGATGTACTCTTCTTCCCAATACAAAAACTTGCATCCATTCTACTCCCTCCGTTGCACAATACATGCCTTCTCTTTGTCAAAATATATATGTAACTAGACATGTTTTAGTATATAGGTACATCCATTTTTGGACAAATGGAAGTCAATTATTTTGGAACGGAGGGAGTACACAATAAAAAATTTAAGTTAGCACAACTAGTCTAATCCGAGAGCACAACCGAAGATTTGGTCGGGTTCTTCCTCCTTTTGCCGACACATGGGACATCCAGCATTCAGGTCATGTCATGAAAGAAAATAGAGTGGTAGTTGAAGCCACGAGATGTGCATCTTGGGTTAAACTGTAAATGGAATCTTACTACTCTTGAGTAACTCCAAAAGCGGCCACCGAAGATCTTTATTGGATTTGTTTTTCATCACCAGCACGTCGAGGTGAAAGATGTGCAGGTTCAGTGGGTCCTCTTGAGTTTTCACTGACATGTGGGGCCGCATGTCAGCAAACAAACGATGGGCTCCGCGCGTCCGCTGGCTGGCTGAGAAGAGAGATAGAGGAGGGCTGAGCACGGACTGCAGGAAATTTGTTCTACGTACCTCGATATAGGCTCGATATAGTGGGGTGGCATGGGCCATAACTAGCATTCACGTCTAGCAGTACGGCACACGCCACCCACACGAGTCCCATTCGACACCAATTTTCTTGGAGTCCATGCTACAGCCATCTCTTCTCCCTCCTGTTTTCTCAGCCATCGCGCGATGGGCGGGGTGGGGGTTTGCCGATAGTCGGTTTGCTCAACTGCGGTCCCACTTGTAAGTGAAAATGCAACACCGCACGCATTCCCGCTTGAGCGGCGTGCCGGACCAACCGTGTGGGGGTGCGACGCGAACACGACAGGATTTTCCTTTTGAACTCGTAACTTGTAAAATTTGGTTCTGCTCCATGGCGTGATCGATAGATAGAAAATACCGATTTTGCCTAGAGTAATGAGAAGTTTGGTTCTGGCGCCGTTCATGCATGGAGTACGTACGAAAATTATGAAGTTGATGGGAAAGGTAAGATAATTACTGTAGTATCATATGCTACTACATGGATTTGACGGAAAGATAAAAATACATACGGATCCATCAACGACATCCTCACGCCCTAGTGCGCCGGGTCACCAACCGACGTGTGAGGAGCAGTGGCGTTGGCGGCGAGCTCAACGTGCTTATGAACAGTGTCGTCGAAGGTTGCCATGCGGTCCAAGAAGGCCAGCGTCCTATCGTCCTCCTCTTGCATGTAGTAGTCCTTGTGGACGATTTGCGCGTAGACGTGGGTGATTATGTCGATGGTGTCTTGCTGCGCCAGGCGCTGCGCGGCGAGCGCCACCTCGAGGTGGACATTCTCTGGCGTGACGGCGGGGAGTTGCAGGGCCACCAGTGCATCGAAGAGGTTGTCACCATAGTGGCCGTTGAGGGTGGCGGGCATCGCAGAGCCTGGGCGCGTCGGCTGGAGGCTGATGTCAAAGTCGTCCGCAAGCTTCTTGACGATGGTGAACTTGTCGAGGAAACAGACGAGGACCTCGTCGAACAAGGATACGAAGCTGTCGTCCAAGCGGCCCCTTGCCCTGGCGGCCTCAAGCAATACTACCTGGAGACGTTCCTCGGTGCCGGGCCGCAGGCCGGCGTCATGGACCATCTGGCACAGCCGACTGATGCTCGCGCTCATCGCCTCCATGGGTCTAGCTTAGCTTCTAGTCAACTGATCTTGCGATTCGAGTGATCACTCTTGCCCTTGGTTAGCGTGCGTAGGTGCGTAGGATTTCGTACTACTCCTCGGCCCTCTACTGCACCTGCCTTTGGCTGTATGATAGGTGGGCCAGCCACCCCCTGGGCCCATGTGTCATTCACCGAAGGCAGTTGCCGTAAGTCAATGAAGCTGTGTCCCCCTCCGTGCCGGTGCAGTATAGTCATCTCACCGGACCTCTAGTTGGGGCCAAACGAGAGAAGTTTGATGTTTACTGGTTTATTGGTCCCCTTTGCATTTTGCGCCAAGATTTGACCTTTGATTTAACTAATAAAATGTTAATGCATGTAAACAAAAATGTTGTGTAAGTCACCTTACGAAAACCAAATATTCCCAAAATACTTAGGCACGGTGCATTAACTCCCTCCTTGTTTCTTATTTCGTGACAAATCAACCAATGAGAGATGTGGGCCGTGCATGCTTTCAATGACTTGAGGCTACCAAACATGACATGCAGTGTTTAGTTCATTGCATGTAATCCTATCAGTACTCTAGTTAGCAAAAAAACATTAAGTTCTCTCGGCGATAGGAATAAAACACCATGTATTTATTTACAGACGGAGCAGTACATTTTTTGTGACAAGCATTACTAGATATTGCTAGTCAAATACTAAAATCCAGATGGACGTGGTAGTACTCCTAAATCCAGACGGTGGTGCTACTAGTACTAGTAGTAGTACTACCAATGTAGTAGTAGGAGTACTAGCACTGTACTACACGTTGGTCAAATTATTACATGCTGCTCCTCACAGTGAAGTGACAAGACCCTGCGCCGGAGATGACACCTGAGTATAGGCGCCGTGTTTGGCATACCATAGTCAACCTCACCGTCTTCAGTCACTATCATCATGGCTGTAGAGCTAGCCTGCTTACAACTAGCCCTGTTCGACATAATTTCCCGTGCGTAGATGCCCGTGCATTGCACGGAACACCAAGATTGGGGGTGGACGGCACCGGCAGCGGCCATCACGCCAGATTTTTCCACGGCCTTCTAGATGTGGTGGGGAGGAGATAAGGCTGATTGTGAGAGACAAGGAGTTGTTTGTAAATAGGGAACAAGTGCGGGCATCTTTTTGCAAAAATGGAGAAGCTTGGTTTGTATGCGTCAGATCTAGATCCGACGGCTATTGGTGAAAGATGGGAGGCACAACATCATCACCAACTCAGGACCTGTTTGATTCGCAGGATTTTGAAAACGCAGGAATAGGACACGGCAATATTACAAGTTTCAAACTGATATTACAAATGTTAGGAGTAATGTTGCACCTACGAAGAGGGAATTACTAGGAAGTTTACGTAAGAACTTTCGTTACTTTAGGTGGATGCAGCATTATCATACAAACTAAAATCCACCGCCCTGATAAGTCACTAATGGGCAAATGAGTTTTCGAGTCTCTGGCCACTTGATGTTTCAAAAACAAATTCAGCTTTTGCAGAGACTTTGTCATTTAGGCTTAGACGCTTGCGGTCATCAGCACACCATTCATTGTTGCGCCAGAGAACGCCAAACCTCATTACCTTGAGCACACTTGCCTCCAGAACAAAGAACCTGGCCAATTTAATCTCAGATGTGCTGCCTCGGTAGTCGATCAAATCAATTTTTGTAAGATGGAGATCAAGGCATTCGATGAGATTGTTATAGTGCAGCACATTTTTCACTTTCAGGTATTTTTTTATCTGCAAAAGAAGAGAACATATTAGAGCAGCTGGCTGCATAAGATTGTCGTGTCATCAAGAGGTACCAGTATCATTCGCTCATATGATAGGGTTGGCTGGCTATTGATATTTTTTCACTCTCTCTCTCTCTCTCTCTCTCTCTTTCTGTTTCCTCTCATTTAACTAGGAGCACGTGAAGAGCTTGGGCATTTGTTGCCTTCCACTATGTGGCCGATGCCATATTTCGCAAAAGTATGCCACATAATACGCATCGATGTCAAATCAAAAGATTTTGGCGCCGCTCTCGCGATGTGAGACAGTTGGCACCGCTATGCACACAGACCCACATGTATAAACAAATCAATCAAACCAACTACACCAGCCTCTCACTATCCCAAACAAGTGTTTTTTATTGCCTCGATCCTCTCTCTCTCCCACACAGTGTTTTTTCATTGTGTGAGTTAATTTGCCACCGGAGCAAAGTAGGTGATCCAGATTGGCACACCAGGTGAGCAATGGAGGGGCATCGATGCCAAATGCATCACAAGTGAATTTGGCACATGTTTTGGCCTACATGGCCCACTTTTGTACTCCCTCCATCCCAAAATTCTTGTCTTAAATTTGTCTAAATACGGATGTATCTAGTTACATTTTAGTGTTAGATACATCCGTATCTAAACAAATGTAAGACAAGAATTTTGGGACGGAGGGAATACTACCTCGTATTTAGTATAAAATTTTGACCATAGATTTACCTAAGAAAATGCCAATGCATGTCACTAAAAATTACACCATTTGAAATTATGTTCAAATACGAATCGAACGATATAGTTCTTAGTGACATGCATTAACATGTTGTCAGTTAAATCTATGGTCAAATTTTGATACTACAAAATTGGAAGAGTAAACCAGGACAGAGGTAGTACTTGCTCTTAGGGTAACCATAGAGTTACTGGAGTAGTCTAAGTTACTTTCCACTATGACTAGCCTAGGCTACTATAGTAGTACAGCATAAAAACGATGCAGGTGATCACGTGAGAAAAAATACTAAAAACATTTCTTTCGGTGCAGTGCATAGATGCAGTTTTGAACACTACACTTGTCATCATAATTTGGGAAAATTATGAAAAAATTGAGCTCCGTTGTGATTACCGTTTACTTATAGGAAAGAAGTTTCACCTCAATGAGTAGCTTCTCCGTGCACAGAAAGCATGTAAGGAATCCAACAACTTGATCCAGATTGGGGTCAATAGATTTTAATGCTAAGATCTTCACTGTGCGCATAGACTGGGTCAAGCTTGTGGGAATCATTTTCTGGAAGACGATCGTAAATACATCAAGAAGAAATTTAAAAATGTGAATTTCAAGAAGACGGAGAAGAAGATGAGTGTTGTACTGATACGTCTCCAACGTATCCAAACACTTTTGCCCTTGTTTTGGACTCTAACTTGCATGATTTGAATGGAACTAACCCGGACTGACGTTGATTTCAGCAGAATTACCATGGTGTTATTTATGTGCAGGAGCAAACGTTCTCGGAATGACCTGAAACTTCACAGAACAACTTTTCAGAAAATATGAAAAATACCTGCAAAAGATGAAGGCCAGGGGGCCACCACCTCTCCACGAGGGTGGGGGCATGCCTGCCCCCCTAGGGCGCGCCCCCCTACCTCGTGGGCCCCCTGTTGCCTCTCTGACTCCAATTCCAACTCCATATATTGAGTTTCAGGGAGAGAAAAATCAGAGAGAAGAAATCATCGCGTTTTACGATACGGAGCCGCCGCCAAGCCCCGAAACCTCTCGGGAGGGCTGATCTGGAGTCCATTCGAGGCTCCGGAGAGGGGAATCCGTCGCCATCGTCATCATCAACCATCCTCCATCACCAATTTCGTGATGCTCACCACCGTGCGTGAGTAATTCCATCATAGGCTTGCTGGACGGTGATGGGTTGGATGGGATCTATCATGTAATCGAGTTAGTTTTGTTTGGGTTTGATCCCTAGTGTCCACTATGTTCTGAGATTGATGTTGCTATGACTTTGCTACGCTTAATGCTTGTCACTAGGGCCCGAGTGCCATGATTTCAGATCTGAACCTATTATGTTTTCATCAATATATGAGGGTTCTTGATCCAATCTTGCAAGTCTATAGTCACCTATTATGTGTTATGATCCGTTAACCCCGAAGTGACAATAATCGGAATACTTACCTGTGATGACCGTAGTTTGAGGAGTTCATGTATTCACTATGTGTTAATGTTTTGTTCCGGTACTCTATTAAAAGGAGGCCTTAATATCCCTTAGTTTCCATAAGGACCCCGCTACCACGGGAGGGTAGGACAAAAGATGTCATGCAAGTTCTTTTCCATAAGCACGTATGACTATATTTGGAATACATGCCTACATTACATTGACGAACTGGAGCTAGTTTTGTGTCACCCTAAGTTATGACTATTACATGATGAACCTCATCCGGCATAATTCTCCATCACCAATCCATTGCCTACGAGCTTTCCACATATTGTTCTTCGCTTATTTACTTTCCCGTTGCTATTGCTATCATCACTAAAAAATACCAAAAACATGGCTTTTACTACCGTTACCTTTTGTTACCGTTATCACTACTATCATATTACTTTGCTACTAAATACTTTTCTATAGATATAAAATTTCCAGGTGTGGTTGAATTGACAACTCAGCTGCTAATACTTGAGAGTATTCTTTGGCTCCCCTTGTGTTGAATCAATAAATTTGGGTTGAATACTTTACCCTCGAAAACTGTTGTGATCCCCTATACTTGCGGGTTATCAAGACTATTTTCTGGCGCCGTTGCCGGGGAGCATAGCTCTATTCTTTGAGTCACTTGGGATATATATCTGCTTATCATTATGAAGAACTTGAGAGATCCAAAAACCAAGAATTATCCCTCAACTACGAGGGGAGGTAAGGAACTGCCATCTAGCTCTGCACTTGATTCACCTTCTGTTTTGAGTAAGCTTGCGACACCTACACCTGCTTCTGCTATTCGTTCTGATATGTCGCATGTTATTGATGATGCCACTTCTGCTATGCATGATACTTATGATGAAACTACCTCTATGCCTGATACTACTATGCCACTTGGTGATTTTCTTAATGAACAACTTGCTAGGGCTAGAGAAATTGAAAATATTGAATCTAATGATACTGATGAAAGTGGTGATGAAGAATCACTTGTTATTCCTAAGGGTTATGTTTTTGATCAAGAAGCTTCTTTAGCTATTTTAGCTTGCAAAAATAGAAATGAACTCAAAAGGTTATTAGCTAAATGGAGTGAGCAATCTCTAAATGCTAGAATGAAACCTGACACTGCTTTTGCTACTTCACCTATCTTTGTTACTGATAAGGATTATGAATTCTCTGTTGATCCTGATATAATTACTTTGGTTAAATATGGTCCTTTTCATGGTTATGAATCTGAAACTATTGTGGCATATCTTACTAAATTAAATGATATAGCTACCCTGATTACTAAAGATGAGAGAACTCACTACTTTTATATCCTTAAAATATTTCCGTTCTCATTAAAGAGTGATGCTAAGATATGGTTTGATTCTCTTGATCCTGGTTGTGTGCGTAGTCCCCAAGATATGATTTATTACTTCTCTGCTAAATATTTCCCTGCTCATAAGAAACAAGCTGCTTTAAGGGATATATATAATTTTGTGCTAATTGAAGAAGAGAGTCTCCCACAAGCTTGGGGGAGGCTTCTCCAATTACTTAATGCTTTGCCTGATCATCCTCTTAGGAAAAATGAAATACTTGATATCTTTTATAATGGACTAACCGATGCCTCCAGAGATTACCTGGATAGTTGTGCTGGTTCTGTTTTCAGGGAAAGAACGCCGGATGACGCTGAAATTCTTTTGAATAATATGTTGACAAATGAAAATAATTGGACACCTCCGGAGCCAATTCCTGAGCCTATTCCTAAACCAACTCCGAAGAAGAGGGGTATTCTATTTCTCAGTCCTGAAGATATGCAAGAGGCAAAGAAATCTATGAAAGAAAAGGGTATTAAAGCTGAAGATGTTAAGAATTTACCTCCTATTGAAGAAATACATGGTCTTAATTTACCGCCTGTTGAAGAAACTCATGGTCTTGATAACCCGACACAGGTAGTAAAGGTAAATTCTCTCTATATATATGATAAAGCTGAAATCCCATCTTCTAAATTTGCTAGCCCATGCTTAGATGAGTTTGATAAATTTATGGCTAAGCAAGAAGAATTTAATGCTTATTTTGGTAGACAATTGAAATACAATTCAAATATGCTTGAACACTTGGGTGATTATATGGCTAATGTTAAAGGTGAACTTAAACTTATTAGTAAACATGCTTCTATGGTTACCACTCAAGTAGACCAAGTACTTAAAGCTCAAAATGATTTGCTCAATGAATTGAATAGTAATGATAATGTTGTTAGAGTGGCTACTAGAACTGGTAGAATGACTCAGGAACCTTTGTATCCTGAAGGCCACCCTAAGAGAATTGAGCAAGATTCTCAGAGAAATAATATAGATGTACCTAGTTCTTCTAAAAAGAAGAAAAAGAAAAATGATAGGACTTTGCATGCTTCTAGCGATCCTATTGTTGAAACACCTAAGAATCCAAATGATATTTCTATTTCTGATGCTGAAACTCAATCTGGTAATGAACCTGAAACTAGTGATAATGTTAATGATAATGTTAATAATGATGCTCAACCTAGTAATGATAATGACATAGAAATTGAACCTGCTATTGATCTTGATAACCCACAATCAAAGAATCAACATTATGATAAAAAAAGATTTTGTTGCTAGGAAACATGGTAAAGAAAGAGAACCATGGGTTCAGAAACCCATGCCCTTTCCTACCCAACCATCCAAGAAAAAGGATGACAAGGATTTTGAGCGCTTTGCTGAAATGATTAGACCTATCTTTTTGCGTATGCGATTAACTGATATACTCAAAACCAATCCTTATGCTAAGTACATGAAAGATATTATTACAAATAAAAGAAAGATATCGGAAGCTGAAATTTCCACCATGCTTGATAATTACACTTTTAAGGGTGGAATACCAAAGAAACTTGGAGATCCAGGAGTACCCACTATACCATGCTCTATTAAAAGAAACTATGTTAAAACTGCTTTATGTGATATTGGAGCCGGTGTTAGTGTTATGCCTCTCTCTTTATATCGTAGACTTGACTTGAATAAGTTGACACCTACTGAAATATCTTTGCAAATGGCTGATAAATCAACTGCTATACCTGTCGGCATTTGTGAGGATGTGCCTTACTATTTTAACGGACTTTGTTATTCTTGATATTCCCGAGGACGATAGTATGTCTATTATTCTTGGAAGACCCTTTTTGAATACTGCAGGGGCTGTTATTGATTGCACTAAAGGCAATGTCACTTTTCATGTTAATGGTAATGAGCATACGGTACATTTTCCGAGGAAACAACCTCAAGTTCATAGTTTTAACTCTATTGGAATAATGCCATTGATTATAATTGGAGGTTTTGAATTTCCTCTTCCTACTGTCAAGAAGAAATATGATATTCTTATTATTGGGGATGTGCATATCCCCGTTGAGGTAACATAGTGTTATTCGAAATTTCTCCGGTTCCATGTTATTCGGAATGAGTTCGTTAACAAGACTTGATCAACCTTGTTAGTGGATTGCTTTTATGAAGATTCGGGCATGTGAATTGAGAGGAGATTCACAAGCCTAAGTATAATCTGCCTCGCACCGCGGAGATTCGGGCGTGTGAATGGACTTCTGATGATTTCTTGAGAGCAGCTGGTATTTATGAAGGTTTTCATGAATTGGCTAAGAATGCAGGCCTCACCGCTTTCCTCCACGACCAATGCGATCAGTATCTCTTACTCACAAATACCTTTGTGCAAAACTTTCATTTCCATTCTAGGAGCTCACCACCTATGGTGGAGTTCCATTTATATGATGAGCATAAGGAGATGTCACTTTATGATTTTTGTCGGGTTTGTTTAGTCCCTTTTGAGGGCAAGACAGAAGAACCACATCGCGATGATGTGGAGGGGTTCATTGATACTATCATTGTAGGGGAAACAAGGAAGGTTTCCAATGCACGAATCACTAGCATACATTTTCCTGTTTTACGTTACTTTGCATTATTTGCTAGTCGTTGTTTAATTGGTCGTGGAAACTGTGGAAACCTTAGTATCCCTGATATTATTATTTTGCTCCATGGTTTATATGGTGATAACTCTATTAGTATGGGCGGCATTATTGCTAAACGGTTAAGTCTGAACCGTACAAAGGGCCCCATATTTGGAGGCATCTATGCTTCACGCCTAGCTGCACATTTTAACATACCTGTTAGGCATTATGAGAAGGAAGAAAAAGTGCTGCCTCGTGTTTATTTAGATTATAAAAGTATGGTGGCACATGATTTTATTGTTAAGAATAGGGAAGGAAAGCTTAAATATCAATTGTTCTTTAATAAACATCATCCTAAGACTACTACCCTGCCTGCTCTTTCTTTGTTTGATTTATCTGTAGGAACGTACCTTGTTCCATTGAAGGCTATTCATGCCTACCGGAACCCTGCACCAGCCGTGGAGCCAGATCTGGAACCATAAGTTGATCCTTCACGACAGTCTAATTACCAGTGGGATCCGGAGATGATTGTCAGCCAGTGGCAAGCGGAGTCTTCCTCTTCTTCTTCTCAGTACGACCCCAGCTACTATTGTGGATATCCGGCAGGCCAGCCGTGGCCATAGACCAACTTAGGCCAAAAGACTAAGCTTGGGGGAGTATGTATTTCCCACCAACATTACATTTATGTTCACACACTCATTACTAGATGTCGGTGCTCATACTTTTTCATTGTATCATCCATGCTAGTTTAATTCCCTTTTATGTTTTCTTCTTGTGTGTTTAATAAACCTTAAGAAAAAAGCAAAAAAATAGTTGTAGCTTTTAATCAGTTCAATTTCCATGCTTGTAGTAGTAATTAAAAAGAAAACCCAAAAAGATTTCTTGTTCTTCTTTTTGCTTGTTCGGAGATTTCCCGTGTAAATAGTTTTATTTCTTTTCTTTGGGGTCGATAGGAGAAGACCATGATTAAATTGTTGAAGTGGCTCTTATATGCATTATTGTTTATCTGACAAAACAGCCCATATTGCCTTGTCTTCTCCTGTTTATTGAATGCCTGCAGATTCCAGCTTAGTCCATTGCACGTGCACTATTATTATTATTCACATCATTTGGACGTGCAAGTGAAAGGCAATTATGATGATATATGATGGACTGACTGAGATGAGAAAAGCTGGTATGAACTCGACCTCTTTTGTTTTTGTAAATATGATTAGTTCATCGTTCCTGATTCAGCCTATTATGAATAAACATGTTTGCAATGACAATTAGAGATCATAGTTTCTTGCGCCATGCTTGACTAGCTATGAGTTATAATGGTTTACCTTGCGTGCCAACATGCTATTAAAATGGTTATGATGTGGTATGATAGGGTGGTATCCTCCTCTGAATGACTTAAGTGACTTGACTTGGCGCATGTTCACGCATGTAGTTGAAAAAAAATCAACATAGCATTCGTGATATTTATGTTCATGGTGGATTATATCCTACTCATGCTTGCATTCGGTGTTGATTAATTTTAATGCATGTTCATGAATGTTGTCGCTCTCCAGCTGGTCGCTTCCTAGTCTTTTGCTACCCTTCACCTATACTAAGCGGGAATACTGCTTGTGCATCCAATCCCTTAAACCCCAAAGTTATTCCACATGAGTCCACTATACCTACCTATATACGGTATCTAGCTGCCGTTCCAAGTAAATTTGTATGTGCCAAACTCTAAACCTTCAAATAAATATCCTGTTTTGTATGCTCGAATAGCTCATGTATCAACTAGGGCAGTTTGTATCTTCCATGTTAGGCGGGTTATTCTCAAGAGAAGTGGACTCCGCTCCTCACTCGCGAGATAAATGGCTGGTCACTGGGATGCCTAGTCCCATGCTTTATGCAAACTAAATCAAAATAATTACAAACAAAACTCCCCCTGGGACTCTTGTTAGTTGGAGGCACTCGCTGTTTCGAGCAAGCCATGGATTGATGCTTGTTGGTGGAAGGGGGAGTATAAACTTTACCATTCTGTTTGGGAACCGCCTATAATGTGTGTAGCATGGAAGATATTGCCATCTCTTGGTTGTTATGTTGACAATGAAAGTATACCGCTCAAAATACTATTCACCTCTGTTTCAAAACCGAGCTCTGGCACCTCTACAAATCCCTGCTTCCCTCTGCGAAGGGCCTATCTATTTACTTTTATGCTGAGTCATCACCCTCTTATTAAAAAGCACCAGTTGGATAGCACCGTTGTCATTTGCATTCATTATTGTTAGTTTACATTGAGTATGACTTGACTGGATCTCTTTTACCATGAATTACAATATCTAGTCAGTCCTTGGTCTTTAAAGGTGCTCTACATTTATGTTTTGTGGCCTCAGAAAGGGCTAGCGAGATACCACCTTGTTATATCATATTATGATTGTTTTGAGAAAGTGTTGTCATCCGAGATTTATTATTATGGCTCGCTAGTTGATTTTGCTATTGATATGAGTAAACTTGAGATCTATGCGTTATTGTGAATGTGGTTAGTTATAATCTTTGCTGAAAACTTGAATGCTGCCTTTACATATTTAGAACAACAAGAGCAAACAGAGTTTGCAAAAGTTTTTCTTTATCACTTTCAGTTTGTCAACTGAATTGCTTGAGGACAAGCAAAGGTTTAAGCTTGGGGGAGTTGATACGTCTCCAACGTATCTACTTTTCCAAACACTTTTGCCCTTGTTTTGGACTCTAACTTGCATGATTTGAATGGACCTAACCCGGACTGACGCTGTTTTCAGCAGAATTACCATGGTGTTATTTATGTGGAGGAGCAAACGTTCTCGGAATGACCTGAAACTTCACGGAACAAATTTTCAGAAAATATGAAAAATACTTGCAAAAGATGAAGGCAACAGGGGGCCCATGAGGTAGGGGGCGCGCCCTAGGGGGGCAGGCGCACCCCCCACCCTTGTGGAGAGGTGGTGGGCCCCCTGGCCTTCATCTTTTGCAGGTATTTTTCATATTTTCTGAAAAGTTGTTCCGTGAAGTTTCAGGTCATTCCGAGAACGTTTGCTCCTGCACATAAATAACACCATGGTAAGTTTGCTGAAAACAGCGTCAGTCCGGGTTAGTTCCATTCAAATCATGCAAGTTAGAGTCCAAAACAAGGGCAAAAGTGTTTGGAAAAGTAGATATGTTGGAGGCGTATCATGTACCTGAACGATTACGGATCCAATAAAGAGTTCGGAGAATTTGGTAGATGAGTACACCAACGCTGTCAATTTCAGCGCGTCAATGACCCTGATTTTTGTTGGACCTTCTAGATCTGATACAAGCAATCTCTCAAGGAAAGGTGCATTCTCAATGACCATAACGTGGAACAGCTGGAGTGATCTCTTCCCAATTGATGTCTTGTTGCGGGGCCAGCAAGACACATAAATCCATCGGAGATTCGTCGAGGCGATGTGGAGGCAAATGAACCCGTGGATCTTCTCAAGACGAAGGTACTCGAGCGCAGTACAACTGCGGAGCAGGTGCTCCATAGCCTTCTTCGAGATGACAACGTCGAAGAGGTCGAGCTACTTGAGTTGAGGGAGAATAAGGGTGGGTGCGGCGTTAATCTAGGGAAGATAGCAGGAGCTGAAGCTGGCGCGGCGCAGCGTTGGCGTGAGGCATAGCACGGACGGCGGCAGAGAGCGACATCGTCCAGCTTCAAAGCTGAGCTCCTCGAGCTGATCTAGGGCGGGGGATAAGAACCACTCGTCGAACTTGGGTTGGACCTTGTAGTTGGTACTGAACATGCGGATGATAAGGCGTCTGGCTGGCCCAGGGTGCGATGAAAGGATCTTGGAGACTGCGGCCATGCATTTGCAATCCCCGTCGCAGAGGCAGCTATCGACGGTGAGGTTGAGGGGGACGCAGCGCCAGAGGGGGTGCCGCCGCCGGGAGAGCAGGGCGGTCCGCATGGTAGATTTTGTAGGGAGGAGGCCGATGATGACGAGCAACATGTCGTCGGGAAGGCTGCTGATGAAGTCCAGGCTCGCCGGATGCGATTTTGGCTCGAGTCGCCTCCGCTTGTTGGCTGCCTCGCCGTCCATCTCAACCGGCGGCGACGCCGGTGTACACGTGTGCTGGTGTGTGTTGTGTGCTGGGTGTGCGCGAGTACGTCCTTCTGTGCATGCCGCCGCGCAGTGGTGAATTGTGTGCGAGTGCGTCCTTAGCGCGCAAGAAGTTTGTCCTCAATGCGCCCTCAATTTACTAGTGTGCGTGGTGCTACCCAAGTGGTTTCAACTTTGTTTACTTCATAGCGTGTCAGATGGGCCTCTAGTTTACTTATTTTCACCCACTGCCACATGGGCCAGCACACGAAGATACAGAACACGAGTTGACAAGGCAGCATGTGGATTGGTTGACCGGTCAACTAAACAATATACGGAGCTATACGCTGACACAGTGAGCGTATAATCCGTCGGTATAGAGAGTTTGAGGGAGAGGGGAGGCCTGTGAGAGATAGTAGAGAGAGAGAGAAAGAGCTACTCCCTCCATTCGATAATGTAGTTCCAACATTTTTTTAAGTCAAACTTTTGAAACTTTGACCAAGTTTATAAAGAAATTACTTATATCTACAATACCAAAGATAAATGATAGTATGAAGTAAGTACATGTTGTGATGAATCTAATGATCGTTCCAGATGTAAATGTTTTTCTCCACATATACCTGGTCAAACTTTTCTGAGGTTTGACTTTTCAAAAGATCCATATGCTTATGGACGTGACAGAGTCCCTAACTAGAGAGAGAGTGAGTGAGTGAAAAAAGTGTGTGTGCATGTGTGAAAGAGACATGGACAACACACGATAAAAGTAGAGAAAAAAACGTGCGTGTCTTATGCAAACATATCACACATGCATCTTCGACAACGGAGGCAAGGTGAGGAGATAGTGTGTGGTTGTTTGGAACCGAGAGAGCAAGACCCCTAGCACGTGGCCAAGAGGGGTCTGACAAACAAGGGAGAGAGGTCGAGAGAGATGTACGGAGAAAATGCAGACATGGGGAGGAGGGAGTGTATGTTTGTCATAAAGAGATCCCCTGGAGATCGTGATGGGACTACATTGGTGGGAGATCGAGTGACAAGGTGTGTGCACGATAGAAGATGCCCCGAGAGATATCGAGATAGACATATGGATGGGAGGAGACAATACGTGTGTTCCTGATGGCTAGTAAGAGATAATCATACTTAGGAGGGGGAGTGCTTGCGCCTATGTTGGAGTGAGGGATTATGGTACTTAGGGGGGTGCGTGTCACATGGAGAGAGAACAAGGGTGGAGAGTGTTGGATGGGTCTATAAGTATAGCGCGAGCGAGACATGTGTATGTGTGAACCAGGGAGATATAAGGCCAGTTTGGCTTGCGTCCTGAGCATCTTTTGCCTGGCCTAGGGTTGTGGCTGGATTTCATGCACACTTGTTTGGTTGCTACCCTGTGAAAAAGAAAGCCCGCCTGGCCTGGGTTCCCTTGCACTTTAATTAGCTTGGCTGAACTCCAGACACTGCAAGTAGTCTGGCCCAGGCGACCGATTTCGAATGCCTGGCCATTCCTGGTCGTGTGGCCACGAGGCTAACAGCAACATGGATGGATATTAGCATTAAATAATTGATGCATGGATTGATTGATGGGACGTTGATGTTTGCCTGGCCCAGGCATGAACCAAATGCTTCAGCACCACACAAGCCTGGCCAGGCAGAAATATTTTACATCCCATGTCCACACCAGGCAGTACTGGCCATCAAGGCATGAGGGTCAGGTCACGAACCAAACTAACCAATAAACTTTGAGAGAGATTGAGGAGCCCCGATAAGGCTGAGTGGTGCGTCAGATAGCTGAGAGGGGGGAAGAGATATTCCATCCGCTCGATAATGCAGTGCATGTAAATTTTTTAGAAGTCAAACTTTGGAAACTTTGATCAGGTTTACGCAAATGTTATTTATATCTACAATATCAAAGATACATCATACAAAACTACATCTCATGGTGAATCTAATGGTATATGTTTGCCGTACTAGATGTAATTCTTTTTCTCCACGTACATGGTCAAACTTTGTGATGTTTGACTTTTCAATAAATCTATATGCTATGGACCGAGGAGAGTGCCTCAGTCGAGATAGATCAAGTGCGTATGAAGGAGAATGAGTAAGTGTGCAAAAAGAGTACGTGTGTGAAAGAGAAAGTAACAACAAACGATAAATTAGAGAGAGTGTGTGTTTTTTCGTTTCTTATGCAAACATATCACGCATGCATCTCCGAGATGGAAAAGCGAGGCGAGGAGATACACGAAGATAGCTAGTGTGTGATTGTTTGCAACGGAGAGAGACACCCCTGTAGCACATGTCCAATAGAGGTCTGGCCAACAAGGAACAAAGGTCGAGAGGGACACATGGATGGCATGGACGCATGGGGAGGGAGAGAGGGTGTGCTTGTGATAGAGAGATCCCATCGAGATCATGAGGGGACTATATGGGTGGGAGATCGAGGGAGTGCGTGCGCGATAGAAAGATGCCCCGAGAGAAATCGAGATAGACCATGCACATGTTTGTGATGGAGACTAAGATTAGTTATAAGCTGGCGCTTGAAGCGCTCTTGGTCGACGGGATCCTCTGGCACGACGAATTCGTCATCGTCGAGGCTTGCCTCGTCTTCGGAGGGAGGTATGTAATTATCATCCTCTTCCTCACTATCTGCCGCCCTCTCATGAGGGCTGGCTTCTCCATCCTCCTGTGTTGAATCTTGCTGGAGGGGGTTGTCTTCGGCACTGTCTGAGGTGTTATTATCTCCTGTGCCGGAATCACCGTTTTTGCTTTTGTGGGATTTAGAGCGGCGCCGCTGACGCCAGCGCTTAGGTTGCTTCTTGGAGGGGTCATCCTCCGCTGTTCCGTCGCCATTGCCTTCTTTGGGTGTGTCCACCATATATATGTCGTACGACGAGGTGGCTTTCCAGTGCCCTATAGGCGCTGGTTCCTGTTCGTCTCCTGCATCGTCGTCCATGCCATCGATGTCTTTGGAGTCGAAGTCGAGCATGTCGGTTAAGTCATCGACAGTGGCTACTAAGTGGGTGGTGGGTGGGCAGCGAATTTCTTCATCATCCGCATCCCAATCCTGCCGGAAATAGTTCGGCCAGGATCCTCCTGACAAGGAGAGAGACCTTAATGAGTTCAGTATGTCGCCAAAGGGCGAGTGCTGAAAAATGTCCGCGGAGGTAAACTCCATGATCGACGCCCAATCAGATTCGCTAGGAACGGGCGCAGGTGGTTCGGAGTCCATGGGCGGAGAAGGATCCGGCAGTCTGACAACATGGCTCTCGTGCAGGGTAAGGTCGATGTTCGGCTCGATCGCCGCTAAGGGTAAGGCCTCCATGGCGGGGTCTATCCACCCGTCCATGGACGGCGCAACTGGCTCTGAATTGAGGGTCGGAGCGGCTGCCGGTGCGATCTCCCGGACGCTGTCTGATGGTAGAGCTAAATCGTACTCATCGTGACCGCGTGACGCACAAGGTAGAGGCTCGAATCTGTCGAAGATCAAGTCTCCGCGGATATCGGCCGTGTAGTTTAAGCTTCCAAACCTGACCTGGTGGCCAGGGGCGTAGCTTTCGATCTGCTCCAGATAGCCAAGCGAGTTGGCCCGCAGTGCGAAGCCGCCGAATACAAAAATATGTACGGGGAGAAAAGTCTCACCCTGGACTGCATCGCTATCGATGATCGTAGGAGCCATCAATCCTAACGGCGATGACACAGAGGAACTCTCAATGAAAGCACCAATGTCGGTGTCAAAACCGGCAGATCCCAGGTAGGGGGTCCCAAACTGTGCGTCTAAGGCAGATGGTAACAGGAGGCAGGGGACATGATGTTTTACCCAGGTTCGGGCCCTCTTGATGGAGGTAAAACCCTACGACCTGCTTGATTTATTCTTGATGATATGAGTATTACAAGAGTTGATCTACCATGAGATCGGAGAGGCTAAACCCTAAAATCTAGCCTATGGTATGATTGTATGTTAATGTGTCCTACGGACTAAAACCCTCCGGTTTATATAGACACCAGAGGGGGCTAGGGTTACACAAGGTCGGTTACAAAGGAGGAGATATCCATATCCGTACTGCCTAGATTGCCTTCCACGCCAAGTAGAGTCCCATCCGGACACGAGATGAAGTCTTCAATCTTGTATCTTCATAGTCCAACAGTCCGGCCAAAGGGTATAATCCGGCTGTCCGGAGACCCCTAATCCCGGACTCCCTCACCCGGCGTACCCAATGGGTTGTGGACTCACCTTCCTCTTGTTTACAATTAGTCAAGTCCACGATGGACATAGGTTGTTTGCATGTGTCCTTGAGGTTTTGAATGAACCGGGATTTTAATGCTGCCCATGAGCCGATGGAATTGGGGGGCAATCCTTTTAGCCAAGTGCGAGCCGTTCCATCTAACATCATAGTGAAATACTTAGCCATTGTCGCGTCGCTGACCTCCAACAGCTCCATTGCCATCTCATAACTCTTAATCCAGGCCCCAGGCTGCAAGTCGGCTGTGTAATTAGGCACCTTACGAGGCCCCTTGAAATCCTTCGGCAAACGCTCATTACGTATGGCCGGCACCAGGAAAGGGACACCTCCGGTTCTCGTGGCCACTCCTCCCTCAACCGAGGTTGCCAGATAAGCCGGAAAAGTCTGATGAGCCGCCTGCTCCGCTGCCAGTTGAACCATTCGCTCAGCCTCTTGTCGGATCCTCTCCTGATCCACTAAGTTAAGGGCTCCAGCCTGTACCGGCTCGTGCCTGTGCGGCCAGTTGCGGCGTTGAGCATTGCTTCACATATCAGCTGAGTCCATATGCCTACTGTAGCTTGGGCTCCGGCTCGGGCGAGGGGTTGAATGGATTCTGTCTCAACTGTAAGAGTACGCATCCTGCTGCGCCAGAGCTGTTTCAAGAAGTTCTCTCACCCTTCGCGTCTCGATCGCGGTCGGAGAGTCGCCTTCCATCGGGAGAGCCGCCAAACGAGCCGACGTAGCAATGGGGTTTTCCAAAGGATTGGGGAAGTGACCCGGTGGTGTTGGCCCATAATGAGGTGGAGCGGTATGTACACGCGGTGGTTCCATGGCGCATGGCTGACCGGTACCTCGGGTGTCGGGTTACTTGGGTTGTCTCCGGGCGTATGGAAAAGGTTCCTAGGATCGAGCGTCAGAGGTAGCCGTGACTGAGTTTTTTGATGCCTTCTTCTCATGACCTCGTTTGACGCGTTCAGGTCAACCGAGAGCCAGAAAGTCTCCGCTTGAAGCTGCTGAGCACGAGCGTCCAAAGCCGCCCGCTCCACGGCCATCCTGACCTCTTCTGCTACTAAATTTTCCTTAGCTTGTACCATCTCTCCATGTACGCGTGCCACCTCCGCGTCGTGCTAAACCTTATCCGCCGGCTCCACCACGGCAGTCAACAGAGCTGTCAACTTATCTGTGAGGTCCATTAGAATCTGAGTCGGGGGGCGCGCGGGGTCTCCTGACCCGGCTGCTGCCGACCCGGTGGTTGTTGCTGCTGCAGCTATGGAGTTCTGCCCGGGTTGCGTGCCTGCCATGAAGACTCCAGCCCGATTTGGCGGCTCAAAGGGGTCCGGAATACTGTTGCCGTCGGAACATCCCCCGAGCATGCCATCCTGCAGCTGATACAAAGAGTCTGTCTCGCCCGTTGATGATGTAGCGTAAGAACAGATGGTCGTCTCACCGCCATCCACCGATCCTTCCGAGTATTCACCGCCGTGGATGCAACCTATGAAGGCATGCTTCACGACATATTGAACACGGGTGGACCTCGCGCGCTGAGCCGTTTCGACGAGATATGCTAATACTACCAGGACTGCGTTCATGATAAATTGAAGTTCAATTAATCATATTACTTAAGAACTCCCACTTAGATAGACATCCCTCTAATCATCTAAGTGATCACGTGATCCATATCAACTAAACCATGTCCGATCATCACGTGAGATGAAGTAGTTTTAATGGTGAACATCACTATGTTGATCATATCTACAATATGATTCACGCTCGACCTTTCGTTCTTAGTGTTCCGAGGCCATATCTGCATATGCTAGGCTCGTCAAATTTAACCTGAGTATTCCGCGTGTGCAACTGTTTTGCACCCGTTGTATTTGGACGTAGAGCCTATCACACTAGATCATCATGTGGTGACTCAGCACGAAGAACTTTCACAATGGTGCATACTCAGGGAGAACACTTTTATCTTGAAATTTAGTGAGAGATCATCTTATAATGCTACCGTCAATCAAAGCAAGATAAGATGCATAAAAGATAACCATCACATGCAATCAAATATAAGTGATATGATATGGCCATCATCATCTTGTGCTTGTGATCTCCATCTCCAAAGCACCGTCATGATCACCATCGTCACCGGCACGACACCTTGATCTCCATCGTAGCATCGTTGTCGTCTCGCCAACTTATGCTTCTACGACTATCGCTACCGCTTAGTGATAAAGTAAAGCATTACAGGGCGATTGCATTGCATACAATAAAGCAACAACCATATGGCTCCTGCCAGTTGCCGATAACTCGGTTACAAAACATGATCATCTCATACAATAAAATATAGCATCATGCTTTGACCATATCACATCACAACATGCCCTGCAAAAACAAGTTAGACGTCCTCTACTTTGTTGTTGCAAGTTTTACGTGGCTGCTACGGGCTGAGCAAGAACCGTTCTTACCTACGCATCAAAACCACAACGATAGTTCGTCAAGTTAGTGTTATTTTAACCTTCTCAAGGACCGGGCGTAGCCACACTCGGTTCAACTAAAGTTGGAGAAACTGACACCCGCCAGCCACCTGTGTGCAAAGCACGTCGGTAGAACCAGTCTCGCGTAAGCGTACGCGTAATGTCGGTCTGGGCCGCTTCATCCAAAAATACCGTGAAACCAAAGTATGACATGCTGGTAAGCAGTATGAATTGTATCGCCCACAACTCACTTGTGTTCTACTCGTGCATATAACATCTACGCATAAAACCTGGCTCGGATGCCACTGTTGGGGAACATAGTAATTTAAAAAAAATCCTACGCACATGCAAGATCATGGTGATGCATAGCAACGAGAGGGGAGAGTGTGTCCACATACCCTCGTAGACCGAAAGCGGAAGCGTTAGCACAACGCGGTTGATGTAGTCGTATGTCTTCATGATCCGACCGATCAAGTACCGAACGTACGGCACCTCCGAGTTCAGCACACGTTCAGCTTGATGACGTCCCTCGAACTCCGATCCAGCCGATCTTTGAGGGAGAGTACCGTCAGCACGACGGCGTGGTGACGATGATGATGTTCTACCGACGCAGGGCTTCGCCTAAGCTCCGCTACAATATTATCGAGGTGGACTATGGTGGAGGGGGGCACCGCACACGGCTAAGAGATCTATGATCAATTGTTGTGTCTATGGGATGCCCCCTGCCCCCGTATATAAAGGAGCAAAGGAGGGAGAGGCGGCCGGCCAGGAGGAGGCGCGCCAGGAGGAGCCCTACTCCCACCGGGAGTAGGACTCCCTCCCTTCCTAGTTGGAGTAGGAGAAGGGGGAAGGAGGAGGGAGAGAGGAAGGAAAGGGGGGCGTCGCCCCCCTCCTTATCCAATTCGGACTAGAGGGGGAGGGGGCGCGTGACCTGCCCTGGCCGCCCCTCCTCTTCTCCACTAAGGCCCATGTAGGCCCATTAAACCCCCGAGGGGGTTCCGGTAACCCCCGGTTCTCCGGTAAAATCCCGATTTCACCTGGAACACTTCCGATATCCAAATATAGGCTTCTGATATATCAATCTTTATGTCCTGACCATTTCGAGACTCCTCGTCATGTCCGTGATCACATCATTTCGAGACTATCTTTGGTACATCAAAACACATAAACTCATAATATAACTGTCATCAAACTTTAAGCATGCGGACTCTACGGGTTCGAGAACTATGTAGACATGACCGAGACATGTCTCCGGTCAATAACCAATAGCGGAACCTGGATGCTCATATTGGCTCCCACATATTCTACGAAGATCTTTATTGTTCAAACCGCATAACAACATATGTTGTTCCCTTTGTCATCGGTATGTTACTTGCCCGAGATTCGATCGTCGGTAGCTCAATACCTAGTTCAATCTCATTACCGGAATGTCTCTTTACTCATTCTGTAATACATCATTCCACAACTAACTCATTAGTTGCAATGCTTGCAAGGCTTATAGTGATGTGCATTACCGAGTGGGCCCAGAGATACCTCTCCGACAATCGGAGTGACAAATCCTAATCTCGAAATACGCCAACCCAACAAGAGCCTTCGGAGACACCTGTAGAGCACCTTTATAATCACCCAGTTACGTTGTGACGTTTGGTAGCACACAAAGTGTTCCTCCAGTAAACGGGAGTTGCATAATCTCATAGTCATAGGAACATGTATAAGTCATGAAGAAAGCAATAGCAGAATACTAAATGATCGAGTGCTAAGCTAATGGAATGGGTCAAGTCAATCACATCATTCTCCTAATGATGTGATCCCGTTAATCAAATTACAACTCATGTCTATGGCTAGGAAATAGAACCATCTTTGATCAACAAGCTAGTCAAGTAGAGGCATACTAGTGACACTTTGTTTGTCTATGTATTCACACATGTATTACGTTTCCGGTTAATACAATTCTAGCATGAATAATAAAAATTTATCATGAGAATAAGGAAATAAATAATAACTTTATTATTGCCTCTAGGGAATATTTCCTTCAACTAACTCATTAGTCACATTGCTTGGAAGGCTTATAGTGATGAGTATTACCGAGAGGGCCTAGAGATACCTCTCCGAAACACGGAGTGATAAATCCTAATCTCGATTCATGCCAACCCAACAAACACCTTTGGAGACACCTGTAGAGCATCTTTATAATCACCCATTTATGTTGTGACATTTGATTGCACACAAAGTGTTCCTCCGGATATTCGGGAGTTGCACAATCTCATAGTCCAAGGAACATGTATAAGTCATGAAGAGAGTAGTAGCAATAAAACTGTAATGATCATAATGTTAAGCTAACAATTGGGTCTTGTCCATCACATTATTCTCCTAATGATGTGATCACGTTCATCAAATGACAACACATGTCTATGACTAGGAAACATAACCATCTTTGATAAACGAGCTAGTCAAGTAGAGGCATACTAGGAACACTCTGTTTGTCTATTTATTCACACATGTACTATGTTTTCGGTTAATACAATTCTAGCATGAATAATAAACATTTATCATGATTTAAGGAAATAAATAATAACTTTATTATTGCCTCTAGGGCATATTTCCTTCATTAACCTCTTGACAATAGGGTCGGCTGAAATTTCCAATTCACATACCTCCTAGATAAATAAAATATATGTCACGTTGGTCGTCATAATTGTCATAAACAATAAATGAACCAATAGTTATAAAAGATAATATATATACCACATCCGAATCATAGTCAGGACGAGGGCCGACGGGGGCGGATACCAAAACCATCGCACTATATAATAACAAGCAATAATAAAAGTAAGAAAATTAGACAAGTATCTATCTAATCATACAAGTAAGATTTTTTTTATTTTAGAAAGAAGATAAGAACGAGAGGCTCACCACGGTGGTGCCGGCGACGAGATCGGCGCGGGCGATCGACAGCGGTGAAGATGGGGACGGGACGTGATGGACCGCTAAACCTAGACAAATCTTGAGAAAAATGGAGCTTGGAGGTCAAGTTTGAAGAGGAGAAAGCTTAAGTAGTGTGGCTCGGGCATTTCATCGAAGACCTCATGTGCATAGGAGGTGAGCTAGAGCACCACGAAGCCCTCCCCTCACCGGCCATAAAAAAAAGCAGTGGAGTGCTCTGCTTGCCGGCGAGGGGGTATATATAGGCACCCCATTGGTCCCGGTTCGTGGCTGGAACCAGAACTAAAGGCCACCCTTTGGTCCCGGTTCCAGCCGCGAACCGAGACCAATGGATGTGGGCCAGGAGCGACGACCATTGGTCCCGGCTCGTGTCTGGAACCGGGACAACAGGGTCCAAACGAACCGGGACCAATGCCCCACGAGGCCCGGCCGGCCCCTTGGCCTCACGAACCTGGACGTATGCCCCCATAGTTCCCGGTTCGTGACTGAACCGGGACTAATGGTCTGGCCAGGCCGGAAGCAAAGCCTTGTTTTCTACTAGTGCCAATACGACAAGCAGCCTAATCCGAACCCACTTAAAAATGTATACCTATAATTATTGAATCCATGAGAAAATACCGATAATGGTTTGTGAAACTAGTATCATTAGATTTCACATAAAAATATTCCATAATGTAAAATCTTAAATTTTACTAACATTTACATATCGAAAGTGGTAACCTAATAAATCATCTTTTTTTGACATGAACTCAGGAGCTTTATTACATAATAGAGATTCGGTTACAGTCGGCCCTAAGGCTACTAACAAGGAAAGATGGACTGACGTCCAACCAACAATGTGAAACCTGTAAAGATAGAGCATGTTTGGCGCACAGGTCTGTAGGACCATTATTCTCCCTTGAAGCATCCTCGAATTATGACGCGAATACCAGAGGTTTACAACCTCTAAACAGTCAACCTCCATCACCACATGCGAATAGCCCCTCAGACGAGCAAATATAAATCCTTCTCGCATAGCCAAGACCTCGACGATGAATGGGTCTGTAACACCAGAAAGCGGTTTACTCCATGCCCCAATAAAGGAGAGATGTGATCGGACAACACCTCCCGCACCACCCTTTTGTTCCAGAAGATCTACCGCTCCATCGGTGTTGATCTCAATCTAGCCAGGGTCAGGTGGTCGCCAACACTGACCATTGTAAATTTTGTTGTTACTCTTAGGGAGCTCAAGGAGTAACAGATCATCTCTTTCCCACTTAATGGCCTAAACAGGATTATATCCCTCTTGATCATGAGTCCAGCGGTTTCGAGAGGTCCAGATGGCATGCATGATTGTAATTATCTTGCACCTATCAGTGTCAGTGAACATAGAGTCCACCACAATATCCCTAGACCACGTGTTAGGGTGTAATCTTGGAAGCTTAAGTTCCATAACCGTATAGTACATAGGAAGTCATGCATATATCTTACAGTACAACCGTAAATACGGTTATAGGATTTGAGATTACATCTTTAATTTTTATAATACTTGAACATTAAAAAAATATTGCTTCATGCATATATCCGATGGTATCATGGGGCAACTTGAGAAAAAGGGTATAAAAGGTTATTGAAGTATATTTGATTGTGTGTTAAGAGTAAATGTAATTATTGACTAAAATGCAGAATGTGCAAGAGCCCAAGTTAACCCACAAGCAGTCAAATAAGAAATAGATAAATGACTCGGATCATAATTTTATATGTATTTGTACAAATTTTTGATAGAGTCTCTAGTCACATCAAGGCGACACGACGATTATAGTCACACCCAGCCACATAACAACATGCATAGAGCCCACAAATATTACTTATTACAAAAGTATGATGAAAAGAACAATCAAAAGTAAAGAAAAGGGACAAACAACATAAAGGTGATGAAGGAGCGATTTGAAGACTACACCACCATTCATGGTTAGTAAACACCCTTCGTTACATGTTCCACCTAGATACATGCTACCATAAACAACTCCATGTGCACCTATCGATGAATCAATGACCAAATACTGGACCAATACATATATAAGTATATAACTTCTAGGGGGGAGAAGTTTTCCTTTTATGAAAGGTCACATTATTTTTCATAGAAACTATAACCAACACAACGATGCCACCGTGCTTGGACTGGAGTTCTAAGATTCATATCAATTCCCAACCAGTTAGCAAACATATTGGTAACACTCCATAGCAAACACAAATTAGAAGCAACATGGATAACCGATCATGCAACCTAAGCAAATTGATATTGAAAAAAGAGATGCTTGATTGTTCCATGTTTACAACATAAAAAAACCATTTACTATCATGACAATTATGCTTAGAAAGATCATACGTTGTTAGGAATCACCTCTTTTATGGGATACCAAAGTTTTTTTTGAAAAGGGGGGGGGCTCCCCGGCCTCTGCATCAGAACGATGCATACGGCCATCTTATTAAACAAATAAATAGGTTCCAACAAGGTCTTAAAGTCTCCAAATGAAAATAAAAAAAGGCTCACACAGAGCCAAAATGACTAGAAGGACGCCACAACCGGCTGGCAAAAGAGAGATAGATAAACTAATTGCCTATCCTATTACATGACCATCATCCAAACCGGTTGAAGATATCCCGAGCTACCATCTCCCAGCCGATAGATCCAGTAACCAAATGCTCCCTGGCCTCCGTCGGAGTGAGTAGCGACCACGAACGGATCAACGCCGTGGCTCTGAAAAATAACCTGCAAAAAATGAATGCGTGTTGTCCTGTTAAAAACCAAATCATTTCTACAATTATATAGCGCCCACAACAGGGCGTAGACTCCTACGTGAATATGTCTCGCTAACTCAGGCTCTATCCCGTTAACCCACATTCCAAATAATGTGTTGACAGAACTCGGTGGAGTAATATTGAAAGAAATATGGACTGTCCGCCATAAAACTTTGGCTAGCGGGCAATCAGGAAAAGGGTGTTTTATCGTCTCATCCCGATCACAGAAACTACACCTAGTAGGTCCTGTCCAATTACACTTTGTCAAATTGTCCTTGCTTAAAATAACTTGTTTATGGACAAACCACATAAACACTTTGATTTTCAGAGGGACTTTGACAACTCAAACATGTTTGGACCTAGGAATCGAGCTTGAATTGATAACATCAACATATATTGATTTAACTATAAATACTCCAGACCTAGTAAGCTTCCAACATAATTCATCGGGTTGTTGAGAAAGTTGAACCTCCATCAGTCTACTTACTAGACGGAGCCATTCTTCCCAACGATTGCCCACTAGCGCCCTTTTGAACTGAATATTAAGGGGGATAGATTGAAGTACCGTTGCAACAAACACCTCATGTCGTTGAACAATACGATACAAAGACGGGTATTGAATGGCTAAGGGTGTCTCTCCGAGCCAAGTATCCTCCCAGAAACGCGTACTAGCACCGTTACCAACAATAAACTTTGTCCTATTAAACAGGGATAGTTTTACTTTCATAAGCCCTTTCCAAAAAGGTGAGTCAGTCAGCCTTACTGTCACCTGAGACAAAGTTTTGTTTGAAGATACTTGCTACGGAGGATTTGTGCCCAAGTGGCGTCGGTCCCACTTGATAACTTCCACAGCCACTTCCTGAGAAGACATCTGTTCTTAACATCAAGATTCTCAATACCAAGACCCCCTTGGTCTTTCGGTCTACAGATGATATCCCATTTGGCTAAACGGTATTTTATTTTTAGTTCATCACCCTGCCAAAAGAAACGTGATCGATAAAAGTCTAGTCTTTTCCTAACTCCAACTGGGACTTCGAAGAACGACAAAAGAAACATAGGCATACTCGTGAGAACCAAATTTATCAGAATTAATCGGCTCCGTATGACATGAGCTTGCCCTTCCAGCAACTCAGTTTCTTTTCAAATCGGTCCTCGATGCACTTCCATTCTCTGTTTGTCAGCTTACGATGGTGGATTGGTATTCCTAAGTATGTGAAAGGTAAAGCCCCAAAATCGCACCCAAACAATTGTCTATATGCCTCTTGTTCGTCATTGGCTCTACCAAAGCAGAACAACTCGCTTTTGTGAAAGTTAATCTTTAACCCGGTCAATTGTTCAAATAAGCATAACACTAGCTTCATATTTCTTGCTTTGGCCAAGTCATGCTCCATAAATATGATTGTATCATCGGCGTACTGAAGGATAGACACACCTTCGTCAACGAGATGAGGTACCAAGCCACCCACTTGACCAGCCTCCTTAGCCCTTCCTATCATAATTGCTAACATATAAACTACAATGTTGAACAGAATAGGGGACATCGGATCCCCTTGTATCAGGCCCTTATGTGTCTGGAAATAATGACCTATCTCGTCATTCACTTTAATTCCAACACTCCCTTTTTGCGTATATGATTCAACCTGGCGTCGCCAGGCTTCATCAAAACCTTTCATACGCAATGCCTGTTGTAGGAATGGCCATTTTACTTTATCGTATGCTTTCTCAAAATCCACCTTAAAAACAACTCCATCCAATTTTTTTGAGTGAATCTCATGGAGCGTTTCATGAAGGACCACCACCCCTTCTAGGATGTTTCTGTCCGGCATGAAAGCAGTTTGGGAATGCTGCACCACAGAATGCGCAACCTGTGTGAGCCGATTAGTCCCAACCTTGGTGAAAATTTTGAAACTAGCATTGAGCAGGCAGATCGGCCTGAACTGCTCAATTCTCACAGCATCCGTTTTCTTAGGAAGCAATGTTATTGTTCCAAAATTTAAGTGAAATAACTGAAGTTGTCCAGAGAAAAGATCATGGAACATTGGTAGCAAATCCCCCTTAATAATATGCCAACACTTTCTGTAAAAATCCGCCGGGAATCCATCAGGCCCGGGAGCCTTATTGTTTTTCATCTGCGCTTTGGCATCAAACACCTCCTTCTCCGAGAATGGGGCAACCAAAATATCATTATCATTAGCAGTTAGTTGAGGCACATCCTCAATCCTGGACTCATCGAGGGACACACAACTATCCTCCGGAGGTCCAAATAACTGCTTATAATACTCGGTTATGTAAAGTTTCAGGTTGTCCTGTCCTACAATAGTTCCTTCATCTTGTTCAAGCTGAAATATTCTCTTCTTTATGTGCTTGCCATTAGCAATCAAGTGGAAGAATTGAGTGTTTGCGTCCCCCTAGACCACTCTGCGGACCTTAGCCCGCAACGCCCACTTCAATTCTTCTTCGCGGAGAAGTTCTTTCAACCTCATCTCCGCATCTAGTTTATCCTGGAGCTCTGCGGCTTGCAAGATCGTGGATTCGGCTTTTATATCTAGGGACTGAATCAGAGAAAGGAACCTTTCCTTTTCAACCTTATAAATCCCACTAAGGTGTTTAGCCCATCCCCGTAGGAAACTCCTCAAATGCCTAATCTTATTCTGCCAATGCTTGACAGAAGTCATACCTCCTGCATCCTTAGCCCATTCCCTGGCAATCAGCTCCAAGAAACCTTCTCGTTCAAACCACGCCAGCTCGAAAGAGAAGGTGTTTTTGTTTCCCACATGGTTTGGCTCACCTGAGTCCATGAATAAAGGTGTGTGATCCGAGATTCCGCGCGAGAGAGCCTGAACCATTATGAGGGGGAACTTTTGTTCCCACTCGACACTCGCGAGGACTCGATCAAGCTTCTCATACGTCGGGTTAGGCAAAGCATTAGCCCAGGTAAATTTTCTACCGGAAAGCTCTATCTCTCTCAGATCCAAACTTTCAATAATGGTATTGAACATAAACGACCATCTGACGTCAAAATTATCATTATTCTTTTCCTCTCTCCTCCTAATGATGTTGAAGTCACCCCAACTAAAATTGGGAGCTGCTCGGATCCGCAGATTCAAACAAGGTCCGCCAGAACTCCGGTTTAAGCTCGGGTTGCACGGCACCATAAACCGCCACCAGAGCCCAGTTAAACCCATCAGCTTTGGACCTGACCTGAAACTTAACCGCGAAGTCACCCATCACTACACTTCGGACTTCCAGTGAATCACAATTCATTCCAAGCAAGATCCCACCCGATCTTCCTCGCGGAGGAAGGCAATGCAAATAAAAACGACACCGCCCGATAAAGTGTTGAGAAACTGGGGCGCAAAATTATCCCTACCAGTTTCTGAGAGAGCAATAAAATCTAATCTATGCTTGAGAGACGCCTCAGCAAGAAACCTTCTTTCAGCCAAGTCCTTCAGACCTCTGCTATTCCAAAAGATTCCTTTCATAGTTCATCATGAAATTTTTTGGTAGTCTGAATCCTAGCACTCCTACAATCGCTGAAATGGGATAAATCTTCTGCTTCCACTTACGTTTGGGTTTACTTTGGTCCTCCATCCGGTCCTCATAACCGGGCTCAGTGGGTCTAGCAACTGCATCCTCTAGAATTACATCTCTTCCTCAGACTCAGGAGTGGATGGTGCAAGATCCGCACAAAGATTATTGAGCACTCTGACCCCCAACACATCAATCTCTGCATCATTCATGGGTTTTACCGCTGCTAGGTTTTGAATTGTTTCTAAAGCACGTTCCGCTTCCAAATCTAGGAGATCATTAACCGACTTGGAAATTTCACTATTATTACTCCCTAGCAAAACTCCTAATTGGTTGGCATGATTAATAATCTCCTCTTTAGAAAAATGCAATATATAATTATACACATTGACAGACATACCAGTAGTGACCTCAATGTCACGAAGCTTGGCCGCCCTCATAGCGCACCTCTGCTGCATGTCATCAACCTCCGGGTGCTCCTGGATACGAGAACTCATCTGTCGCCCCGCAGAAACTGGGTCAAGGATCCCACCAAAGGCAATGACCTCCTCCTGAGTAATACCTCGCGCTGAAGGGTCAGCCAAAGTTATCGGAGGAGGCGGCGGTGGGCTCCCAAGCCCCACGGACGAGTGCGTCAACCCGAAGCCCTGGGTCACTGGTAAGCCAAGAG
Source organism: Triticum urartu (assembly GCF_003073215.2). Classification (NCBI taxonomy): domain Eukaryota; kingdom Viridiplantae; phylum Streptophyta; class Magnoliopsida; order Poales; family Poaceae; genus Triticum; species Triticum urartu. The sequence continues at coordinate 108,368,039 of NC_053028.1, forward strand.
AGGGAAGTGCGGGGGCCGCCTGCCCGAGCACTCCCCCCGGCCCAACCCTCAGGCCAGAGGGCGCAGCCGTCCTGACTGTCGAAGGAGAAGGGGGGGTCGAGGCCACCTGCCCCAGACCCCCACCCTGCGCCACTGGAGATGTGGCCGCTCTAGCCGCCGCCGGGGAGGAGGGAACCGAGGCCACCTACCCCGGACCGCCTCCCCCATGGCCGGCTGTCGTTAAATGCTTAATTTGTAGTGGTATCTTTACTTCCCATATAATTTTATTATTAATTGGTGCTAGCAAGATGAATGGAGTAAATTTTTATAGGGTTTGCCACATGTTCAGTCAAAAAACAAATTACAATGTGTACTCACGTGGTCACTTCAAGAGATAAACACGGGGGCATTTCTTTCAGAGATTAAGACAAAAGGATTCAGGCATGTTTCCTCTGCTCTGGGATTCAGGCATGGGGAGCTCCCCTAGAACAGCTAGCTATAAGTTTGAGAAATGGTGGCTATTACACCAAGATTTCAAAGACCTAGTTGCTAAAAACTGGGCTGCTCCAGTTAAAATGACTAAACCTATAGATGTGTGGCAGGAAAAAGTAAGAAGGTTTAGGAGATTCTCTAGAGGCTGGAGTAGAAATTTAGAGGCTAATATTAGGAAAAAGAAGAATGAGCTTACTGTAGAATTTGATATGCTAGATATCAAATCTGAAACCACACATCTGTCTGATGTGGAAAATAATACAATGCAGAACATCCTTAAGGAACTTCATGTCATCTGGCTGAAGGAAGAAACAAAAGCTAGGCAGAGATCTAGAGATAAAGAAATCCTGGAGGGAGATAGGAACACCAAGTATTTTAATGCTGTAGCTAATCAAAGGAGAAGGAAGACCCTGATACATGCTTTAGAAGGGCCAGATGGCACCACATCTAACATCAATGAGATGTTGAAAATAGCTTCTGATTTCTATAAGGATCTATTTAAAAAAGAAGATAGATATGGCTTCTCTCTAAGCCAAGATTTCTTCTCCCCAGAGGAGAAAATTTCAAATGAGAAAAATGAAGCTCTTCAAGCTCCATTTACTGAGGAGGAGGTGAGCGAGGCCATATTTGGTTCCTACTCTGATGGAGCTCCTCGGCCAGATGGCCTCTCTTTCCTATTCCTCCAGGAATTTTGGGAGGTCATCAAATAAAATGTGATGGCAATGTTTAAAGATTTTCATGCTGGTAATTTAGACATCTACAGGCTCAATTTTTCCATGATTACTCTTATCCCAAAAGAGGAAGATGCTACCAGTATGAAAAAGTTTAGGCCAATTAGCTTGTTAAACTGCATCTTTAAGGTTTTCACCAAGGTGCTAACTAATAGGCTTGATGTCATTATGAATTTCCTAACCTCTAATAATCAGACAACCTTCATTAAAGGGAGGTTCATTCTAGAAAGTGTGGTGACTGCCCATGAGGTCTTGCACTCTACTTACCACTCTGACAACCCAGGTCTAGTGCTTAAACTAGACTATGAGAAGGCATTTGATAAAGTTAATTTAGATTTTTTTGATGGAAATCCTGCATAAAAGGAATTTTGGTCCTGTTTGGATTAATTGGATCCATCAAATCACACATATGGGGTCAGTGGGTATCAAGGTAAATGGGGTGGAGAGCAACTTCTTTGTAACAAACAAAGGATTAAGGCAAGGGGATCCTGCTTCTCCTCTACTTTTCAACCTTGTTGTAGATGTATTGACTAGAATGCTTGCTAAAGCATCCTCACATAGCTTGATTAGAGGGCTGGCCTCTGATCTCATTCCAAGAGGGGTCATCTGCTTGCAATATGCAGATGACACTATCCTGTTCATGAATGAAGATAAGACAAAAGCAGCTAATCTTAAAAAAATCCTAACTTGTTTTGAAAATGTCTCAGGTATTAGAATTAATTATTCTAAAAGTGAGCTGATCCCCCTGGGTGTAGATGAGGGGGAGGTAGCAACTTTTGCAGATATCTTTGGGTGTACTATAGGTGATTTTCCCATAAAATACCTAGGGATCCCATTGCACTATGATAAGCTGAGAAGGGAGGACATCCAGCCACTTATAGACAAGATCTTGAAAAGAATGGCTGGGTGGAGAGGGAAATTACTTTCTTACTCAGCTAGGCTTACACTGATCAAAGCTTTCTTAGCAAGTATTCCAGTCTACCTATTATCCTTCTTTAGATTCCCAAAATGGGCCTTGGACTTAATCAATAGTCAAATGGCACACTGTTTGTGGAGTGATTTTGAGGGGAATAGGAAGCTTCACTTAGCAAACTAGCACCTAGTCTGCATGAAAAAAGAACATGGAGTACTAGGGGTGCCTAATATCAAGGATGTAAATCTTTGTTTGCTTGGGAGCTGGGTTAAGAGATATTCTCAAGATGATGGGAAAATCTGGAAGACCATTGTAGATAATAAGTATGTTAGAAATGCCCCCAATATCTTTGCTAGTAGACCACAAGCAGCCTCAACCTTTTGGCAAGGTGTAATGTGGGCTGCAAAAGCATTGAAATTTGGGTATAGATGGAAAGTTGGGAGAGGAACAAAAATCAGATTTTGGGAAGACATCTGGTTTGGGACCTCACCCCTCTCTGTGCAGTTCTGGCACTTGTACTCTATTTGTCACCAACAATGTGTGACAATGTCAGAGGTTTGGGATGGAGAGAATATCAAGTTTACTTTTAGAAGAACCTTTACCACTTCTATGATGGAGGATTGGTACTGTCTTGAACAAATCATTAAGAAAACTCCCCTCTTTGAGGAAGATGATGCTATGATTTGGTAGTATGAATTGAAAGGGATTTACACCTCTAGCTCTCTATATGCTATTATCAATTTTAGGGGTGTGACACCTATTTATATCCCCTCTATATGCTCCTTGGTAATACCACCCAGAGTGCAGGTCTTCCTATGGCTACTAGCACACAACAAACTGATGACCAAAAATAACTTGCTCAAAAGGGGAATTGAAAACCCCCCGGAATGTGTTTTCTGTCTAGAGCAAGAAACGGTTGATCATTTGTTTTTTGATTGTGTGGTTGCCAAGAAAATCTGGAGTGATATTTCAAAATTCTTCTCTATTGATTTAGGTGCAAACTATCTATCCATTGCCAGATTTTGGCTAGCTAACAAAATACATACAACGATGAATGCTTTTGTGGCTTGTGTCTTGTGGAGCATATGGAAAATTAGAAATAACCATGTGTTTAACAACGCTGTCTGATCTGACTTGAAACAGATATGGTGGCTAGTCTGGAGAACACTCAAAAGATGGATGATCCTGTACAAAGGGGAGACGCTGGAGAAGCTTCAGCAAATCTCACTCTGGGTATCCAGCATTCTTGCAGCCCCTTTTCAGTTGACAGTGGGGTGATTGATGGTGAAGTGGACACTGAAGGTGTCTCACAAACCTCTAAGCTCGCTAATCTGTCGCTGAAAACGGGCGAAGATCCTCGGAAACAGAACACTACACGGGCGCTGGATTTACCGTCGAAGAAAAAAGTCCAAGCTACTTCAAGCCCAGTCACTCCTCTAGAGATGCCTGGATCGCCGACCAAGCCGCTCAAGAAGATGAAGAGTGATGTCGTGGAGCAGATCAAGATGGCAAGGTTGATGCTGATCGCTCGTGACAAGGCGATCTGGCCAGGTTGCGTTGCCCCCCCCCCCAATGGGACTGAATCAGAGATGATGCCTGGGAGCTATTGAGGTTTCTTTAGAAGCTCGTCATTAATGTAATATAAAAAGTTTTAATTAGAAAGGCTGGAGGCCGATGCAGTTGAATTTCCCTTTAATATAGTTGAACTGATATGCGAAACATGCTCCAGTTGGGAGTGTAATGTAAGACTGTGTGGTTTCATTCGTTAATGGAACTGAGGGCTCAAATCCCCTTATGCTCTAAAAAGACAAAAGGCTCGAGAAAAATAAAAATAATTACAACTCAACCTTAGGAGATCCCTGTCCTAAACCTAGCCATTGTGAATCTGTGATGCTAGGTATATAACATCACAAGTTGGGTATTTATGTGACATTTTTCCCACTGCCACGAGGAGTTTTGTCACATTATCCCAATTTTCTTGTAGTGACTGTCATCGTTTCTTGTTGTCGTCGTGGTGCCGCCGAACAAATACATGAACAACCACCACACCAAGATCTGGAAGGGCTCCATTGTATACCACACTTCTTTGTGAGCCGATTAAATAGCACACATCACGCGGCGAAACGAGTCTTTGTGGCACGTCGACCAGGGATCATCCCCGATTCTACCTGATCCCTGCCGTCTCATCCAACATGGTCGGAGAAGAAGAGTGTCGCCGCAAGACACCATCCACACAAACACACTTCAAAACATCCACAAACTTTTCATAAGTTGATGTCATTACCGAAGAGGACACCAAACACCAACTGGGAGTTATGGTGTGCTAACTATGACCGGGAGCTAAAACATATCTAAAACGTATGATGTAGTTATAATGTGCTAACTATGACCATTGTCATGTTTATTGTGCATAGGAATGTAAAAAGGAGATTTGATTCGATCGTATTTTTTCGTATGAAAGTGAATTCATAGTTTTTTTCTCCATTTTTCCTATAGACTATTCATCTAACAAATGGATGAACAATGTCACATCATGTACAACCAGACCCCTCAAACCGCCCTTATATGTCCGGGCAGACAACCCGAACGGGATCTGAACATGAGAGAGAAGAAAGAACGTCACCCCCACCCCAAATCGTCCTCGTATGTTCGGGTTGTCCATGAACCCTCAAACTCAGCCCATATATGAGAATACTATGAATTATGGGGATGTCTTGGGGGTAGTTCGCCTTGTCAGACATGGATCACTTTGTCTCTTTCTTAATTCATTATTTTCTTTTTCTCTCCCATCTCACCAATATATGCATTTGACCAGACAAATTGCCTGCGTGCATGGATAAATCCAAAACATTCAGCTGCGCATCAAGGGCGGTCGCTCGCACATGCCACGTCGGATTAGGTAAAAGACAAAATGGAGTAGCAGTTTGCCCTTCGCTCCCCCACGCCATCGTTGGCTTCGTCCAGAAGAAAAGAAAGAGGGAGAGAAATAGGAAATCGCTCCAGCCCTTTTCCCTCGACTCACGCGGCCTCTCCCAAAATATCTGTCTCGCTGCCGCCACCACCGCCTCGCCCCATCGCCCGTTGTTTGCTTCGTCCTCCGACGCCGGCCAAGCAGACTCCACATCCAAGCGCCCACGCCTCCTCTCGACCCAGGCACGGCAGGGAGGACGAGGATGTGGAGGAGGGTGCTGCCGATGGCGCCAGAAGCAGCTCGACAAGAACCACCGTCACGCGGAGGCAAGTCGCCATCGACACGGCCTCTTCGTCTGCGCCGTCAAGGGCCAACAGCTCCAGATCCGGGAACATCTTCCCGGAGGCGGAGCCGGCGACTCCTGATGCATCTGGTGATGGGCGGGTTAGCAATCTAGTCGACCTTCTTGATGTTGGCTTCCTCACTATGCTGCAACCACCTCCTCCGCAGGTCAGTGGTGTTATGTCCTCTCCAACAGTGGCGAGATCTGGCAGGAGCACGAGGGAGGTGCGTACCATCTGTTCGACGGTATGCCTATACTGATTGATTGCTCCTCTTTTCCTCTGTAGGTGGACGAGTGCTACGAGCCGGCAGTTCCTGAAATTTTTCTTGCAACCGGTTGAGGTTTTTCTCTGACCATTTCTCTGGGATTCCGTTTTTACACCGTTCATTTGTTTGTGAAAAGAGAGGTGGGAAAGGAAGTGTTGTACTAGCGGTTGCGATGGGGATTAATTCAAAAGATTAGAGGAGATAAGTCAGCAAAGATTTAGGTGATGTTCCTGCTGCTAATGTGTATGCGACTAAAAAGTCAGAGGGCAGAAGAGAAAATTTTGCTGCTAATGCATATACAAAGAGAGAGGGTTGGTGTTGCTATTTTGTTCCCTATTAGAATTGGTCGCTCTATGGGATTCTTATCACATTTTCTTGATCTAGGGTGATTTTGTGTCCTTTTAACTAATGCATGTCGTGTGTGGGTTCTGTGGGGATTCCACCATTAGCAGAAAGATCAAGACAATGTGATAACTTTGAGGCCATATGTTGTGTCTAAATCTGCAGAGTTATATGATGTGTAACATGGCAGTGTCGCTGAACGGAAGGAGGTAATTTGCTTGCTCTTTCTAAATTTGTTGGTTTCTTCATGCTATATTGATTAATATTGTAATATTTTAATATTGTTTTGTCGGCTCCCTTGCTGTTGTGATCTTCCTGTTGAAAAGGCAGTACGAACACTCGATTAGAGGATCCTGCTAGGCCTCTCTACCTCATAGAATTTGATATGGGTTGCCTTGTTCCTCTCATTCTTATTCTTCTCAGAATTTAGGGTTGGGCGTTGAACATACATGCACAGGTTGGTTTCAGTTTTCTGTGTAAACTGAAACAGGGGATAAGTCAATATATATATATATATATATATATATATATATATATATATATATATAATGACTTATTCTTCTCAGGGGGTTGCCTTGTTCCTCTCATTCTTATTCTTCTCAGAATTTAGGGTTGGACGTTGAACCCTAAGTTCTGAGAAGAATAATAATGAGAGGAACAAGGCAACCCATATCAAATTCTATGAGGTAGAGAGGCCTAGCAGGATCCTCTAATCGAGTGTTCGTACTGCCTTTTCAACAGGGGATAAGTCAATATATATATATATACATATATATATATATGTGTGTGTATATATATATGTATATATCGTGTTCTAGATTAGAAATTAAGAGAAGAGAGAGAGAGAAAAGATTGGTTAGTAAAATATGTAGCTGCAAGTTTACATAGTGGAATTGCTGACCAAAGTTTTTCTCTAATGTACATTTCGGAAATTCCTAATACTTAAAACTTGTTTTTCAGCCCGTTTCTGTCATTAGAAAATACAAATAGCATTTTTTCAATCAGTTAATAGTATGAACAGTCACTTAACAATACAAATATGGTAGCATTTTTCAGCCTGTTACTTACTGAATGCGAGTCATTGGCATTTTTTCAGTTGGTTAACAAACAGTTTTTCAGTTAGTTAACAAATAGCAACACTTCAGAAGCTTTTTTGAGATAAGCTACAGAGATAAGCAACAGCTTTTCAATCGGTTAACAAACAGCAGCACAACAGTTTTCCAGTCACCTGATCTCTGTCCAAATTTCTTATTGCTGTTGTAGGTCACCATTGTATTCGACCTGGGAACCTACATACAGATTTTCATCTATGATATTTCAGCATCTTCTATGCTTCCAATCTGTTAATTTAATTTTACTTATAAACGGCACAACCTTCACTTCTCTTTTTCCGTGTGTAGAATTGATGATTGATGTAGTTTCACTGAATCAAAATACTGATGCCTTTTCCCTTCTCCTTGACAACTTTGCGAGAGCTAGGAAAGTAATGGTGGACTCCCATGAAGAAGAGAGACAGATAATGTTTGTGGTGAATTCCTTCACCTACCCTGCTTATGGGAAATTCTGCAATGATGTCCAGCGGCACACCACTCTCAAGTCTGAGATGAATTCCTTCACCAGAGGTTCTCCTTCGTGAGTTACGTCAGCGCTCAGAAGGCATACATCGAAGCCCTTGACGGCTGGTTGTCCAAGTTCATCCTAACAGACACCATTTGTTACTCCCGGGGGATCTCCTTGATTGCGCCCGACAGGGCCGGCACACCGCCCCTGGTGGTGATCACGAGTGGCACACCATGCTGTCGACGACTGGATCGATCCTCCTCACTAGTGACTCCGGCATAGGTATTCCTCTCCTCTGCTCTGCTCTGCTCTCTCTCTCTCATGCCACTGGTTCCATCTCACATCAATCAAAAATTAAAATGCATGAAAGGTGGCCTTTTTATTTCAATGTACGTGTGGCACTTTGAGCATCCATATGCTTGTAACAATGCCACTTTGAGCACACCAAGCTATAATTTTACACTACATAATTGTGTGTTTAGTTTCTGTTGGGGAGAGGTGGTTCAACACCGAGTAGAACAGAATTATAGTATCTTTACTTTCAATGTACATGTGGCACTTTGAGAGCTTATATGCTTGTAACATTGTTGTCGTTTTGAAACCAATCTCTCAGAATTTTTATAGTGCCGGTTACTTTTCATTGCACTGAGTTATGTGTTTCATTTCTGTTGGATTGGTGCAGGACTTGGCGATGGGGAGAGGTCGTTCAGCGCTGCGCAGAGCTGGTGCCAAGAACTAACTGTTGATGTGGAATCAGATTTATTAAATAATTATCAGTTTGACTTATTAGCTTGGATTCAAACTGTACTACATTTTTGTTTGAGTAATGTTTTTTCATGTTCATGATAGTTCTTATATACTGTGCTTCTCATAATTTGGGTGGGACTTTTTGTAGAGGTAATGTTTGTTATTATTGAGTGGTTTTCAACTAATTTGTGAAAGCAATTGGTTTCGTTTTCGGTAATCAGATGTAGAATTTGCATAGTACAAGGTATCAAAGCGATGCATATATTCTGAAATGTATCTATCTAGCTGGTCTTAGTTTCAGTTCGATAAATATATGTTCATTGATCCTGAGTATAATGGCTTAGTTTTTTTGTCCTGCTGGAAGCAATTCTTTATTGTGTGGAGTCTGTCAGTATAATTACTTCATGAATTTGGTTATTTTCCAACAGATAGCTGAAGAAGATTAGGTGATTTCGCAATTCAATTGCTGAAAATGTTGCATGCAATGGAGAGCCATGTAAGTGTGCTTGCAGTGTCTACTATTGATTCTATGCATCGTTCAGTTCAAAAGAGTAGGACAGGTATCATACCTACAGAACTGGAATGTACCATGAAATAATCTTGAATAATCAACCATATGGTTCAACTGAACACATGTTTATTAATTCAGTAACTATAGTTATGTTTTCCGATTCGATAAGTTATCCCATAAGATAAATTTAAGTAGATTAATTACTGATCAAATACATTCTTTAGGTATTTCAAAGAATACTCAAGTCCTATGCAGCAAAATTATATGCCGGGTTGCCAAAAGATGGTACTGGCATTGTTGCAGTTGTTGACATTATAAATTAAAACATTGTCTTTGTTTGGTAATCTAAAGTTTCTAATTCGGAATAAGGAGCAAGGCACTCGGTTGTAGTTTAGATCATAGGCTTGCTATGACTCTCTTTCGCGATTCAAAATTTTAGTCCAGGAATCTTGGCTTCCTGTTGGGTCTCTGCAGTAAAGTCTCATTCATCATCATCAACAAATGATTTCATTTTGTGTATGCTTGAGTTTAGAAATTTTTGTCTCACTGTCCATCGTCGACGTACCGTCCATGAAAGATGTTCATATAAGTCTAGTGATAATATCTCTGATTTATTTTAATAATGTACATTTCCAGCAATGCATTTCTGTTGGTCCTGTAACTACTACTTTCCTCAGCTTGAACTCGTGCATGTAGCCTCAAAGATTGCCACTGATCAGCTTTCATGTCTATAACATGATTATCTAGCTACATGTGCTCCATCTCTCCTGTTTTGTTCTATTACAAATGTCACTTTCTTCACTAATCACGGTCATTAGCATAAAAAGGACAGTGGAAAGGACGCCACCTACCTGGCACCGCAGAGCTTCCGCTCAGGCGACGCACCAGGGGTGCGCCACCGTGTCCATGTCGGCAGCCTGCACTGTGCGGGCAAGTTAGATTTTTACCATGGAGAAAAAAACACAGCAAGTGCGGGAAACTTCCTCCTAGTGTTACTATAAAACTTATTGGGCAGTCATATTTAATTGTTGAATGTGTTTAATCTGGTTGAGAATAATCCACTACCTAAGGGGATCAAGATCTTTAAAATATTATTGTTTGTTCAAAGGTTGTTTGTTTTGTTATCAGTTAGAAATTCTATTGCAAGTTCCTTGCTTATATGTGCATGTTCGTCAGCAATTAGAGAAAAAAGGGGGTGAAAGGGTCGCTTATCAATCTGGCACCGCACAAACTTCCTCTCAGGAGGTGCCACCAGGTGGCACCCCAACCCCTAGTGAGGGTTCAAAACGAACAAGCTCGGGCGTTGTATGGACGTGTCCATGGGTATATAAGGGACAGGATTTTCTTGTAGATGTTCTCACCACATGAAAAATTCCTAATTGCGAAGTGAGCCTAGCTCAGATATTTAGGTTCTTTGCGGTGGAACTAGCCCACCTGGGTTTAAGTCCTAGACTTGCGGCGGTGCTCATATTTTCAGCGGGAGGAGACATCCTGTCAACTACGAAGTTGCCTCTGGTGACTTCGTCAATCTCAAGACAATTTGGTAGCTCATTTTCTCAAAGATACTCATATAGATATGATGTGTGTGCGTGCGTTCGTAGGGGGTGAATGTATGTGCACATATATGAGCGTGTATGTGTTCATTTTTTTCTAATCATATATTTTTCTGTGTTTTTCCTATGACTTGAAGAGCTCATTCAGATAATAAAAATATACAATTTGGATCATCAGTTCATCACAACAAACCATACCCATCGGCCCAGTCAATCACATCTCACGAATCGCCCCACCTCCATGATCCGCGTGCTCACCCCGTAAACCCAATCACAGCCGTCCATCTCCCATCGATCCAATGCTCCATACTCCATGTCCCCGTTCCCCTCGCCGCGCGCCTTCTCACCCCAAAATTTCCCTCTCCCCCGCCCACCGTCTCCCCCATTTAACCCCGCCGCCTCCTCTGCTCATCTCATCGCTCCACCAAACCCAAAACCAACAACGCCGGCGAAGCATCCAGTCCCAGACCCCGCCGCTCCGATGGCCCGCACGAAGCAGACGGCGCGCAAGTCCACCGGCGGCAAGGCTCCGCGGAAGCAGCTGGCGACCAAGGCGGTGCGGAAGTCGGCCCCGGCCACCGGCGGCGTGAAGAAGCCCCACCGCTTCCGCCCGGGGACCGTCGCGCTGCGCGAGATCCGCAAGTACCAGAAGAGCACGGAGCTGCTCATCCGCAAGCTCCCCTTCCAGCGCCTCGTCCGGGAGATCGCGCTGGACTTCAAGACGGACCTCCGCTTCCAGAGCTCCGCCGTGTCGGCGCTGCAGGAGGCCACCGAGGCGTACCTCGTCGGTCTATTCGAGGACACCAACCTCTGCGCCATCCATGCTGAAATCTGAGATGGGCTCTAGGCCCATATTGCAATTTCTGAAAAATCTCTAAGGGCCCATGTGGGTTATATGGAACTAGGTGTAGTGGAAAGTTTAGTCCCACCCCGGAAGTGGAAGGAGAGTTGGAGTGGTTTATAAGGGTTTCTCTTCTACATGCTATTGGAGCTTGAGAAGAGAAGAGGCCCTCGCGCACTCCTCCTCCGCCGCCCGCCTTGCCACGCCACGCCTCGTCACGACGCGTCGCGGGTTGCGGGATTGAGCTGAGCCAAGCTCACACCTACACGCTTATTTTTGCCAGTCACTAACGGAGAGTTTTCTGACAGCTGGGCCACGATCTGAGACGTCGAATCGTGGGCTGTCACGGACTCGGACGTGGGTCGAGCCCACGTCTCTCCATGCGGCTGCGCCTATAAGTATGCGGTGTCTCCTAACCCTAGCCGCCATGAACAGATCACATCTGCTCACGCGCACGCCCATCGTCGTTCCTTTGCTGCTGCTGCCGCCGGTGACTTCATCCCGTCCGCCGCGTACACGGTCGACGGGAGAGCAGGTCTCCGAAACCACACCCTTCTGGTTCCTGTACGGGGTGAGGGGCGAATAGGTTTTTGGGCAGCGATTACGCGACTGCTCGCTTCCGATCGTCTACTTCCTCTACGTCCGCATCGCCTTCATCATCACCATGTCCACCGACGCCGACCGTGCCACCGCCGAGAAAGCTAAAGCCGACAAGAAGGCCGCCGAGGACGCCGCTGCTGCCACCAAAGCCGCGGCCTCTGCGTGGCCTATTGGAGGGTATAACTCGTTTATCCCGCTCCTGATTATTTTCATATTAGCAGTACTAGAAGTATGTGTAGATTTGTCTACTGTTTGCTTAGTACGTGCATGTTTAGATTAGAGTCAGTATGTCATCAACTTAGTCAATGCCATGCTAGTGATTTACTCATGGATTAATATAATCGAGAAATTGCCTATTTACTCAACAATCCAAAAACCTATTATGTGTAGGAATTTCTCGGCAAGTGGCTTTGCCGCTGCACTGAAACCGGATAAGTTTACCGGTACATACTTCAAGCGTTGGCAGACTAAGACCACGTTATGGCTCACGGCTATGAACGTGTTCTGGGTCACCGGTGTCTCCACGGGAACGATTGCTCCTGAACAGGAGAAGGTTTTCAAGGAGGCTACCGTTGTGTTTCTCGGAGCAGTTCTTAGCGTGATCGGAGATAAACTGGTCGACGCATATTTACATGTGCATGTCGCCAAGGACTTGCGGGAGGCGCTCGAATCTAAATTCGGGGCCGGCCGATGCAGGGAGCGAGATGTATATTATAGAGCAGTTCCACGATTACAAGATGGTTGAAAACCGTCCTGTATTGGAGCAGGCTCATGAGATAATATGCATTGTTAAGGAACTTGAGCTTCTCAAGTGCGAGTTACCGGGCAAGTTTGTCGCGGGCTGCATAATCGCTAAGCTCCCTAATTCCTGGAGGAACTTTGCCACCACTCTGAAACATCAGAGGCGTGAATTCTCTGTGGAGGATGTCATTGGCCATCTGAGTGTTGAGCAGAATTCGAGGGCAAAAGACTCGCACGGAAAAGGGGCCGAAGGGACTTCTGTGCCAACATGGTGAACCAGAAGAACTTCAACTCCCACAAGCCCAAGGGAAAGAACGGTGTCCAACACAATACCGACTTTAAGAAGAAGGGTAAGAAGACCTTCAAGAAGAACAAGAAGGACGAGGGCTGCTTTACTTGTGGTTCGGTTGAACATTGGGCCAACAAGTGCCCAAACAAGTACAAGAAGTCAGGACAGGACTCCAAGTCTGTCAACATGATTGTGGGCAACAATGAGAATGGTGCATCTGGGTACGGTAATTTATTTACTGTTTTTTCAGTGTTTCAACCCAACGATTGGTGGGTGGACACAGGTGCAGGTGTTCATGTGTGTGCTGACATTTCATTGTTCACTTCTTACCAGGTCACAGGTCACGGGTCCGTATTGATGGGGAATGGCGCGAGTGCTTCTGTTCATGGTGTTGGCACGGTCGATCTGAAGTTTACTTCGGGAAGGATCGTGCAGCTGAAGAACGTGCAGCATGTCCCCGCCATCAAGAAGAACCTCGTTAGTGGCTCCCTTCTATGTAGAGAAGGGTTTAAGTTGGTTTTCGAGTCTAATAAATTAGTTGTTACGAAATATGGACTCTTTGTTGGAAAAGGTTATGAGAGCGGAGGGATGTTCCGCCTTTCCCTCGCAGATTTTTGTAATAAAGTCGTGAACCATATTCATTCGAATGTTAATGAATCTGAAGTTTGGCATTCACGTCTTTGTCACATTAGTTTCGGTGTTATGACGCGGCTAGCCAAGTTGGATTTAATCCCGAGTTTCACTTTAGCCAAAGGTTCTAAGTGCCTTTCATGTGTGCAAGCTAAGCAACCTCGCAAGCCTCACAAGGCCGCGGAGGAGAGACACCTGGCACCATTAGAACTCATACATTCTGATCTTTGCGAGATGAATGGTGTGTTGACTAAAGGTGGAAAGAGATACTTCATGACATTGATAGATGATTCCACTAGATATTGCTATGTGTATCTGTTAAATACTAAAGATGAGGCTCTACACTACTTTAAAATCTATAAGGCAGAAGTTGAAAATCAACTTGAAAAGAAAATTAAACGAGTCCGGTCAGATCGTGGTGGAGAGTACTTCTCGAGTGAGTTTGATTCCTTCTGTGCGGAACACGGCATTATTCATGAGAGGACGCCTCCCTATTCACCCCAGTCAAACGGGGTTGCCGAGCGGAAAAACCGTACTCTAACTGATTTGGTTAACGCCATGTTAGATACATCGGGTTTATCCAAGGCATGGTGGGGGAGGCTATATTGACGGCATGTCATGTCCTGAATAAAGTTCCGACAAAGGATAATGAGATCACTCCCTATGAGAAATGGGCAAAGAGAAGGACGACACTCTCGTACTTGCGCACTTGGGGCTGTTTGGCGAAAGTCAACGTGCCGATCCCCAAAAAGCGTAAGCTTGGACCAAGACCGTGGACTGCGTTAATTTGGGCTACGCTAAGAACAGCGTTGGCTATAGATTTCTAGTAGTGAAATCTGAGGTACCTGACCAGAAGGTCGGTACAATTATGGAGTCTAAGGATGCTACATTCTTAGGATATTTTTCCTATGAGAGATATGCAAAGCACTTCTAGACAGGAATCTGAGGAGACTCCTGAACCTGCCATCCCTATGGAATATTATGAACAAACACATGATGAAAATCCTGAGGAGGATGACGAGGAAACCCTTGGTAGGGGCAAGAGACAAAGGACTGCAAAGACCTTTGGTGATGATTTCTTCGTGTACCTCGTGGATGATACTCCCACTTCTATTTCAGAAGCGTATGCCTCTCCAGAAGCTGACTACTGGAAGGATGCGGTCCGTAGCGAGATGGATTCCATCATGGCTAACGGGACATGGGAGATCACTGACCGTCCCTATGGTTGCAAACCACTGGGATGTAAGTGGGTGTTCAAAAAGAAGCTTAGGCCCGATGGTACGATTGAAAAGTACAAGGCTAGGCTTGTGGCCAAGGGCTATGACCAGCAAGAAGAGGAAGATTTCTTTGATACTTATTCACCTGTGGCTAGACTGACCACCATTCGAGTATTACTCTCGTTGGCGGCCTCACATGGTCTTCTCGTCCATCAGATGGATGTTAAGACGGCTTTTCTAAATGGAGAGCTAAAGGAGGAAATCTACATGCAACAGCCTGATGGCTTTGTGATAGATGGTCAGGAAAGAAAGGTGTGTAGGTTGATAAAATCTTTATATGGCCTGAAACAAGCACCTAAGCAATGGCATGATAAGTTTAATACAACTCTGACATCTGTTGGTTTCGTTGTTAATGAGGCTGACAAATGTGTATACTATCGCCATGGTGGGGGCGAAGGAGTTATACTGTGCTTGTATGTTGATGACATACTGATATTCGGAACAAACCTCAAAGTCATTGAGGAGGTCAAATCGTTTCTATCTCAGAACTTTGAGATGAAAGACCTTGGTGTGGCTGATGTTATCTTGAACATCAAGCTACTGAGAGATAATGAGGGTGGGATCACACTTCTGCAATCCCATTGTTGAGAAGGTGTTGAGTCGTTTTGGATATTCGGACTGCACACCATCTCAAACACCATATGATCCTAGCGTATTGATTCGAAAGTCCAAAGGCATGGCTAAAGATCAATTGAGATACTCTCAAATCATTGGTTCACTATGATGTACCTAGCGAGCGCAACGAGGCCTGACATCGCGTTTGCTGTGAGCAAACTGAGCCGGTTTGTTTCCAAACCGGGTGATGTACATTGGCATGCTGTTGAGAGAGTTATGCGCTATCTGAAAGGTACTATGAACTATGGACTTCACTATACCGGATACCCGTCGGTACTTGAAGGGTATAGTGATGCGAATTGGATCTCTGATGCTGATGAGATGAAGGCCACAACTGGGTATATGTTTACTCTTGGAGGTGGCGCTGTTTCCTGGAAGTCTTGCAAGCAAACGATCTTAACGAGATCGACAATGGAAGCAGAATTAACGGCATTAGACACATCTGGTGTTGAAGCGAGATGGCTTCGAGATCTTTTGATGGACTTGCCATTGGTTGATAAACCGGTTCCGGCTATCCTTATGAACTGTGACAATCAGACTGTCATCACCAAGGTGAAGAGTTCAAAGGACAACATGAAGTCCACCAAACACATAAGAATGAGATTAAAAGCTGTCAGAAAATTAAGAAACTCCGGAGTGATAGCGTTGGACTATGTCCATACGGCTAAGAATCTGGCAGATCCCTTTACAAAAGGCCTATCACGTGTTGTGATAGATAATGCATTGAGGGAGATGGGTATGAGATCCACATGAGTTGCCATGGTGGTGACCCAACCTATGTGATTGGAGATCCCGTGAACTAGGACCTGGGAAAACAAGCCAGTGGTGAACTGAGGAGAGTAACTATACTAACCCACTCCGTTGGAGATGCAATACTCTCAATACTGTATGGTAGGATGACTACGGTCTCAATGTGTTCCAAAGCTTATAAAAGCAAGATGCTATCCTACAGAGCGATCTTTGGAGGAACACACCTATATGAGCCCGACTGCTGGTCACAGTCTATGAGATTGGGGTGATCTCTAGTAAGCTCATGAATAGGCCAGGAGTGTGACTTATATGCTCCACCCGAGGGGTCAGCCTTCGGCAGCCTAGTACTAGTAAGACATGTAGTGAAACTTCTTTACGCCAAACTGACAATTCAAGGCATAGTCCATTGTTCAGTTGTGAAGAAGTGTAGCCACTTGTTCTAGGTGAAGTTCAACCTTAACAGGTCTTCACTGAAACACTGGTATATCGAAACAGCAATTGGAACAGAGGACACAATGGGCCCTCGAGATCTGGTGGGGGATTGCTGAAATCTGAGATGAGCTCTAGGCCCATATTACAATTTCTGAAAAATCTCTAAGGGCCCATGTGGGTTATATGGCACTAGGTGTAGTGGGAAGTTTAGTCCCACCCCGAAAGTGGAAGGAGAGTTGGAGTGGTTTATAAGGGTTTCTCTTCTACATGCTATTGGAGCTTGAGAAGAGAAGAGGCCCTCGCGCACTCCTCCTCCGCCGCCCGCCTCGCCACGCCACGCCACGCCTCGCCTCGTCACGACGCGCCGCGCCGCGGGTTGCGGGATTGAGCCGAGCCGAGCTCACACCTACGCGCTTATTTTTGCCAGTCACTAACGGAGAGTTTTCTGACAGCTGGGCCACGATCTGAGACGTCGGATCGTGGGCTGTCACGGACTCAGACGTGGGTCGAGCCCACGTCTCTCCACGCGGCTGCGCCTATAAGTATGCGGTGTCTCCTAACCTTAGCCTCCACGAACAGATCACATCTGCTCACGCGCACGCCCATCGTCGTTCCTTTGCTGCTGCTGCCGCCGGTGACTTCATCCCGTCCGCCGCGTACACGGTCGACGGGAGAGCAGGTCTCCGAAACCACGCCCTTCTGGTTCCTGTACGGGGTGAGGGGCGAATAGGTTTTTGGGCAGCGATTACGCGACTGCTCGCTTCCGATCGTCTACTTCCTCTACGTCCGCGTCGCCTTCATCATCACCATGTCCACCGACGCCGACCGTGCCGCCGCCGAGAAAGCTGAAGCCGACAAGAAGGCCGCCGAGGACGCCGCTGCTGCCACCAAAGCCGCGGCCTCTGCGTGGCCTACTGGAGGGTATAACTCGTTTATCCCGCTCCTGATTATTTTCATATTAGCAGTACTAGCAGTATGTGTAGATTTGTCTACTGTTTGCTTAGTACGTGCATGTTTAGATCAGAGTCAGTACGTCATTAACTTAGTCAATGCCATGCTAATGATTTACTCATGGATTAATTTAATCGAGAAATTGCCTATTTACTCAACAATCCACGCCAAGCGCGTCACCATCATGCCCAAGGACATCCAGCTCGCCCGCCGCATCCGCGGGGAGCGCGCTTAGGTTTTCGGTCGCCGCCGGTGATGCTGGATGGTTGCTGTTCCTGTCTGCTGATCAGGATGTGTGCCCGGTGCTTGTGTTCGTTGGTGTTGATATGATGTGTCCTCTTGTCCCATGTATCCTGATGCTGCAATGAGATGGCAATGGAAAGTTCAGTTATCATCTAATGCTCTGTTTGTCCTCCAATGCCTCTGCTTTCTGCTTGACTGCTTTGTGAATTTTCAATGGCGCACCTGAAAATGTAGCACGGTTCTGCAGTGATTGGGTTGAACAGTGGATGATGCAGTGTCCGTCGATTTTGTGGTTTTGCCAGTTATTTTTGTTTGCTAGCTATGTGGTTCGGTGTGTCTGCACCTTTTTTCCCCATGTCTGTACAGTGATTTGATGAACGCATTTGGGCTTTTGGATCTATGTGAAGTGATTTTGAATTATGTTTGGGTTAGCTAGCTAGCTGAAGTTGAAGAAGTGACAGATTTTGAATTCTGTTCTCTGTGCATTTGGTCGTTACTGCATTCAGTTTTAGGATAATCATCACACTACTGACTCAATATCTACCTAACCTTTGGTGCTTTTTTTTGCGGGGGACCTAAACTTTGGTGCTTGCAGTGCAATTGATATGCCAATTGTGTTGTGTTATCTTCCATAGCCCCATTTGTGCTTGCAGTGCAAATGAAGACACCATATACTGTCAGGTTTCTTTCAAGCTCAGGTGGTGTGGTATCTGATCGCGTGAAGTATCTGAAATTCATAATTCATCGATGAAGACATCTGTATGCGGCTGCAGAGAGTGCTATTCTATCAGGTAATTATAGGACACCTTGCAAACAGCAAGTACTACTAGAGAATTTGCAAGACCAACTGACAATTTCCATCTTCTACCTGAGAGAAGCAAATAACAGGAGCTTCCAGGCAGGAAGAGAAGGAGATGAAAGGGGGATTCCTGCTCTGTTGAAACCATCGCTGGGCAAATGCGGCACCGAGCAGGGGAATATTTCCTCGGATTTCACAAAGGTGAAGGCCACTTCTCTCTGATACATATGAGCTTTTTTGCCTTTTATACTGACTGCTGTGCGACAAGCACTACTTTGCACTAGCAGTTCTATAGAGATGATATACGGTAGGCTTCAAAACAATTGGAGATATTAGGTGGACAATCAGCTCTCTTTCAGTTGAGACATCTATGGCAGAGTTTTCTGCCTCCAATCCAAATTAATTGACCCAGCTTTAGTACAACTTTACTAGAGTAGCACTTCATGGAGGTGTGCCGTATGCTAGTTTAATAGTTTTCACTTGGTTGGACTAGGACCTCCATTTGTAGTGTTGGTCTCCGTATACGAAAAGGTAGCCTAGCCAGCTAGCCCGCGGATGGGATTGTAGTTTCAGAGATCTTGTTTTTTACATTACAGATGCTTTCATCATCCAAACACACTTTTTTTTGCATCAAGCTGCAAGAGTATAATATTTTCCTTACGATAAGGAGTGTAAGTGTGATTGCTTAGTTGTGCTTCATCCATCCGTTCCATTGTTTGGTTTGTGTGATGGGCAGCATGAATGTGCAGTGCCAGTGATCGTGACAAGTTATGAGGTTATTTGACATTGCCGGCCTGTCGAAAACTTGATATTATATGATGTTTATAAATTTTACGTGAGAAATTCATGTACTAATTGACGCCACAACCTCCTTTTAAAAAGGAAGAACTCTACTGATCTTCTGGGTAGTGCCCAAGTTAATACACGCAGCTCACTTTAACCTCTTAGCTCACAATATCGTCATTTTGGACCACAATGCCTTTTCTTCTGCTACAACCTACAGAAAGTCCATCAACTACTCAAATATATTATAGAGAGAATTAAGGCATGAGTTTTTTTTTTGACCGGAAACGGCAGGTGTTCTGCCTTTGCGTTAAGAAAGGGGAATACTGTACAAGGTGACCGTGGCTAGAACAGCCTAG
Organism: Triticum urartu; assembly: GCF_003073215.2. Classification (NCBI taxonomy): domain Eukaryota; kingdom Viridiplantae; phylum Streptophyta; class Magnoliopsida; order Poales; family Poaceae; genus Triticum; species Triticum urartu. The sequence goes on from NC_053028.1 coordinate 108,387,697, forward strand.
GAGGAAGGGAAGTCAGTTACAGTTTGCACCAGGGCGGAACAAGCCGAAAGAGAGAAAAACACAACTACTATCCCGCTTTTTTCTCTGATGATAGTATTGACAGTTGTCACCGGGGCAGTTTTTGGTTGGAAAACTCTCCCGATTCGCTCATTCCAAATGTTCCAAGCGTTATAGGCCGTGACTGTAGATCCTTTGGTTCCGTCTGATGTGGTCGTTCGAAGGGAAGACTTAGACCACCATTGAAGAATTGTGATGGCACCGGGAGCAGCATCCACAACTCCAGGATAGGAGGCCCTGAAGGAATACCAGATCTATTTGCTATACGCGCAAGAGAGGATTAAGTGGCTCGCACACTCCTCCTGGTCAAAAAGGCAACATTTGTCAATATACTCGGCCAGTTCCTAGCCAGCAAGCTGTCAGCAATCCATATCCTGTTTTGTAGCAGAATCCAGATGAAGAATTGGATTTTGGGATCAACCTTGATCTTCTAAACACTGTCGAAGTGCGGCAAGGGAAGTCAGGCAGCCACATAATAGCATCAGGAGTATCAGTGAGCTGAAGTCTCCGAGTGGCCCTTCAAAGCTGAATGTACCGGTCCAGATCAGCCTCAGTGCTAATCTTGTGTATGTAAAAGGAATAGGGCAACCATCTGCCATCATGCAGCGCATCAGCAACTGACAAATTCTTCCTCGAAACTAGCAGAAAAAGGGATAGGGCAATATCCTTAGGAGCGCTCCCTGCAGCCATCTATCATGCCAAAACATCGATCTCCCGTCACCCATCGGCACATTAGTGCAAGCAGCGAAGAGTTGTCTGTCCACCGAATCAATAGGTACTTTTGTTCCATGGTCTGCCAGTGGTGTCTTACTCGAGCCAGGGCCACCGTAGATGCAAAGCATGGATGTAAGCTGTGATATCCTTGATTCCTAGCCCACCCCTGGACTTTGGCGCACAAATCCGTTTCCAGTTGACCAACATTTTCCACCATACGCCTCATCCTCAATATTCCAAAGGAATTTTCTTCTAAGTTTGTCAATCTTCTTGATCGCCCATTTATCTAGCTCAAAGGCAGTCATGAAGTAAGAGTGGAAGTGTCATCCATCAGTTTGTTTTACCTGTTATCTTTGGGCTATGGAGTATAATTTCAGCTTGGTCCTCTTGAAGGCTCTCATTGGTCTAAAACTAGTAACAATCCACCGATGTCATCCATTAGCAATTGCACGGGTTCATTTATGAGAAAACATTATGACTACCAGCAGGATCAACCAAGTAGCACATGCATCTTCGTTGGTGGTGCTTCCAAGTGCATGGCAAGGCTGAGGCAATAGGCAAGCCAGTTTATCACGATTGAGCGGCCTAGTGTGGATACATGAGGCGACAGAAATATGCTGATTGTTCTTAATTGGGAGGGCTTTGGGGGCGAGGCAACCAAAAAGGCTACAAGTGTTTATCGTGAGCAACATTCAAGGCTAACAAGGGGATGGACCGCCTGGTATCACCAAGCACATAACATGCCTACACCACGAGGCAATGCCGCAACTATTGTTTGGCCACAGCAGCACATCTGGAGGTCATTAAGCTTCTGCAAGCACAAGTAGCGTGGGATCACCGACTCAAATCATCGTACTAGACCCGAGCAATTGGTCACCACAAAGAAGCTAGCGTAAGGTCGCCAAGTCATTCAAAAAGAACAGACCAAACATCACCTAGAAAGACACACAGAGATCACTCGGAGATTTCGGCACGTGACACATACACCCAGCAGAGATGGCAGAGCAGGAAATGTTTTTTAATCACACTGCACCAAGGAAAAGATGTATTTTTAACTGGCAAATAAGTTGGTTGTGGCAATAATATCCAGCTTGTTCGCCCAAGAAATGTATTTGTTGCGACAAGTAGGATCGTTTTTACATGCTCCAGCAAAGTCATTGCAGCCAAGATTCCCCTCCATGATTTTCGTTGGAGGAGCTGTGTTCCTTAACAATGTCTAGTTCGCATACGAATTAGCTTGATCGTTCACCAGTTTCAATTGGCGGCACCAAACAAATTTTTCGGTTGTGGCCTAGTCCCTAGTCCTCGGACCGAATGGCATGCTGACAAATCGACGGGGATTTTGATCCCGGTGATCATTAGTGATCACATCGGTGATTATCTTATCATGCTCAAAGCATTCCTGGTGCACCTCATTCCTAGCTATACATGTGTCGAATTGACCGAGCAGCACAAGGTAGTTATTTTTTAGAGAAAAGGCATCATGCCCGACTTCAAATTAATGAAGCCATGATAGTTCGTGTGCCTCATTCCTACTCGATGTCTTGTTGTGTAAGAGGAAGGTTGTGTCACAATATATAGCGTAGAGCGAAAGTGTATAGGTGAGATGTAATATTGAATGCAACTTACGGATAAAAGCTATACATCACATGAGATTTGAGATTATTACTGTTAGACAAGGTAGTACTCCCGTATAGACTCCCCTAAAAAAAGTACTCCCGTATAGACTTGAAGAATCTAAAGTGTGAACGTACAGGCTAGCAGCCTATATTAGCAATTTGCTCCTCACATCCATACTGTTGAATGCATGCACGAAAACATTTCTTATTTTTCTTAAAAGAAATAGTACGCTGTAGAAAAAAGTGTACGCATGGCAATATTGATGTTTGTTGAGGAAAAGTATTCAAACAACCAGTAGAAAACTTAGGTTTAGATTTACTTTATTTTTCTTTACGGACCGTTAAGTTATTTAAAATCCGTAGACATGCCATCAGTTTGGATAATATGAGCATATGGTCGTACGAGCCGTATCGAATTTCCGATATAAATCTTCTATTACAAAACTTTCAGAGAGAACAAAAATAAATGAAGTGATAGCACTACAGAACTTCTTATGCTCCATTTTGGTTATGGTGACCTCACTGGAGTAGCCTTTTTTTTGCGATGGTCATTGGAGTAGTCTTAACTGGTCTTTGCATCATTGGTAATGATATCATGATACTGGTACTAACACAGTGGTATTCTATATTAGTATTTTTAGTTCACTACGTCATAAAGTTGCTTGCTGATTTTTTTTTTGAAAATGTTCCGCATATGGATACAAGGACTATGCTCATATCACAGAGTTTGGTGATGAGAAGAATCACTAAATCAATGGTTAATGAGCCTTATTTTACATTGGCGTCAAGTTCACATTGCAGATGGACAGTACGTGCCCCCCATATACTTTCCTTGTTTTACGTCGTCTCTCAAACAAATCAACCGCATTTATTTTCAGAACATCCACAGTTGTGATGCTTTGGGGAAAATTTGCGGATGCTTTTGATGCAGACAGATTACAACGATGGTCCAATGATAACCCTGTTATGATTCCATTTGTTAGCATGTTCATAGATGAGTTTAATGGTAAATATTCACTGTCAGCACATATCCATTCTGCATCCACCAAATAAAAAGTTTTGCTCACCATGTCTCTTATTTCCCTCTATCCGCCATTAAGCAAGTATTCAACCATATTAGTAAGACAGTTGTTTATATACAGATAGAGAATACACTACATGGAATAGATGCCTATATGAACAATAAAAAGAATGCTACGTTAGCAGAATTCACATTGTTTGGACAAGGCAACATCATAACCGGAAAGGAGACTGATTATCTGTTTGAAGAAACAAGAGGGCGGAATGAAGACACACCGCACGAAATATCAGACCTTCTGGTTAAGAAGTACATCTTCACCGTGACACCAAGTAGCAAAATTTTCAACAACGATTATTGTCACTTTCAAGGTCCAGGTTACAGAACATGTGGCTAATCCAGATCCAGCTGGGCAGTCCTCCTCTGCCTTGGTTCTGAGTGATGCAGCACAGGCTGATCAGCTTGCAGCACCACCACCAGCAGATTTTGGTTTGCGAAAGAACGGAAAGCTTCAACCAAGAGAACACAAGGCAAGATTATTGTCACTGTAAGACATTTTTTGGTACTACATTAGTGCCAATAAAAGACTTACATTATCGGACGGTTGGGAGTATTTTATAGTGCAGTTAACAGAGAATTTAATCCTAAACATGCGCCCTCCACCGAGAAAATCCCACAAGGAGAAAAAAAGCACCGAAGGTTCACCAACTAGCAATAAAGTCAAAAAAGGTCAGTATAACTTCCTTTTGAAAGATTATAGGATTAAAAAACCACACATACTAATCTTGGGCCACTTCTTTCTGTGATACAGTTGTACTGCAAAGCAGCTATTTCCTCGGGAGGATCGTGAGAATAATCTTGACAGTAAAGCAAGACGCACCTGAGACTGGATCTTCTGAATATACAAACACATCATTTCTTCATGAAAAGCAAGACCAAGCTGAGTCCCAGTCTGCCTGCTAGAAACAGGTCATTATTAGTTTCATGGAGTTTCTAGCTTTGCGTCCTTTTGAGGTTTGAGCTATGGTTTCATTAACTGTGATAATAACAACTCAGAGCATCTCCACTGGGGCCCCAAGACACCCCCCCCAATCCACTTTTTGGGCGCCGGCAATAAAAAAAAGCTCCCAGCCACACCCCAAAACGTTGTTCTGCGCCGGATTTCGCCAAAATCAGCGCCGGCGCTCCCAGGACAAACCCAGCCCACCGGGGGTCACTTGGGATGAAAGGATCGATATGGTTGACTAGAGGGGGGGTGAATAGGCAACTAACAATTTTTAGCTTTTCTTTAGCAATTTAAACTTTGCATCAAAGTAGGTTGTCTAGATATGCAACTAGGTGAGCAACCTATATGATGCAATACGGATAGGAACACAAGCAAGCAAGATATATGAAACAAATAAGCTTCCACAAGTAAAGGCACGAGATACCAAGAGTGGAGACGGTGGAGATGAGGATGTGTTGCCAAAGTTCCTTCCCTTTGAGAGGAAGTACGTCTCCGTTGGAGCGGTGTGGAGGCACAATGCTCCCCAAGAAGCCACTAGGGCCACCGTATTCTCCTCACGCCCTCACACAATGCGAGATGCCGTGATTCCACTATTGGTGCCCTTGGAGGCGGCGACCGAACCTTTACAAACGAGGTTGGGGCAATCTCCACAACTCAATTGGAGGCTCCCAACGACACCACGAAGCTTCACCACAATGGACTATGGCTTCGCGGTGACCTCAACTGTCTAGGATGCTCAAACACCCAAGAGTAACAAGATCCGCAAGGGATTAGTGGGGGGAATCAAATATCTCTTGGTGGAAGTGTAGATCGGGGCCTTCTCAACCACTCCCAGGGCAAATCAACAAGTTTGGTCGGCTAGAGGAGTGAGATCGGGCGAAAATGGAGCTTGGAGCAATAATGGAGCTTAGTTAAGGTGGAAGAGGTGAGTCAACGGGGAAGAAGGGGAACCCCTTATATAGTGTGTGGAAAAGATCCAACCGTTACCCACCAACCAGCCCGTGGCCAGTGGTACTACCGCGCCTGGCCAGCGGTACTACCGGAAGGCCGCGCGGTACTACTGCTTGCAACCAAGCGGTACTACCGCACGGCTGTGCGGTACTACCGTACCGACCCACGGTACTGCCGCAACCCCAGCACAGAACCGATAAACAGACGCACAGGAGCTGGGGGCGGAACTTCCGCACGCGCGGTACTACCGCGCCCCCCATGCGGTACTACCGCGAGGCAAAAGTCCCAGCCAGGGGAAAAGGGAAACTTCCGTGCCTACTTCCGCAAAGAAACGGAAGTAGCAAAAACCCGACACAGTAGTACTGCCGAGGGGCGGTACTACTGCCTGACCGCATAGCGCGGTACTACCGCACGGCGAAAACGGTACTACCGCGGTAGGTGCGGATGTAAAAAATTACATCCGCTCCTACTACCGCAAAGGGGCGGCACTAGCCTGGTGGGCAGCGGTAGTGCGGCTCCAGGGGAGCGGTACTACCGTGGGCACCTGCGGTACTACCGCGCCACCGCGTGGTACTACCGCGGATGCCTACGGTACTACCGTTTACCAGGAGCAGTACTACCGCAACCACAAGCAGCCAGACAAGGGAGGCAAGAAAACGGAGAAGCTCCAAGGAAGAAGGAGGGGATAAGAAGGAGACGTGTACGTGATGATTCCACCCAAACCTTTCCAACGCGGACCCCCTCTTAATAGTACGGCTTTCCTACGACTCAAATCCACCAAAAAGAAACGTAGAAAAGACGCGTCTTCGTCAGTCTTCGAGGGGCACCCAATCGTCTTGTGCCTAGCAAAGAAGTGTCTGGAATACTCATGGCACACGATTAGTCCGCAAATGCGTTGTCATCAATCACCAAAACACTTAGGGATAAATATGTCCTTACAATCTCCCCCTTTTTGGTGGATTGATGACAAAACGGGATTTGCACAAAGAAAATACTATTAAGTAAATGCAAACCCCTCCTCTCTATAATATAGACGGCTCCCCCTAGATGTGTGCCACCTAGATGAGTGCTATGGACTGCATGGCACACGAATACTAGGAACAAGAGCTCCCCCTATATTATAGAGACAAGGCATATCTATCACTAGACAAGATAGCACAAACATAAGTTAACAGGCACAGACCAAACAAAAGCAAACGAGGCAAACGAGGTCCAAACGACAAAGCAAACAAACACACCAAGCACGACACAACGCAAATCCCTACACTCTCTCCCCTTTGGCATCGAGACGCCAAAAAGGCAGAGAGGACACCTACACACACGGGGTGGCTCAGGCAGAGAAGTCGTCCCACTGCTCCTCGTGCTCCTCGTCAGACTCAGCGGTGGGGATAGTCTCCTCGAGGTCATCCTCTAAACTGGTCCACTTGTAGCCCTGCTTTGACATCCAGGAAGCCTCAGGTGTGATGACATCCTCAGACCCGCCAGACACATCCTCTCCAAAGAGCCTCATCACCTTCTTGTCACGGCGGCGACTCTCCTTGTCAGCCATGTGAGCCCTGTATTGTCCCTTGGCCTGCATGCAGAAGAGAGTCTTCATCTTGTCCTTCAGCTTCTTGGCCCATGACGGCTCAGAGGAAGAAGTGGTAGACCGAGCAGCACGGTCCTCAGCAACAGTCTCAGCAGCAGCAGCCTCCCCTCACCAGCAGCCCTCCTAGCAGAAGATGCCTCAGCACGGGTAGTGGTGTTGGCCCAGTTGGTCTTGACGCGGAGGCTGATGGACTCATGGCGAATCCAGTCTGGAGCAAGGAACTCATCATCGGGATACGTCTTCTCCCAAGTGGTGGAGAGCAGCAGAAACAGGTACGGTCCATAGATAGGTACCTTGCGAGTGAACACCGCAAACCGAAGCTCACACCACATGATGTGTGAGACATCAAGTGGCTGAGTCTGAGAAGAACGTGCCTCTGCACACAAGAGCAACATGTCCACTAGATATGCATGTACCTTGTCCTTGTCGCCAATGCGTGGGAACAGAGTGTTGCGGAAGGTGCGATGCATGATATCCAGAAAGGAGTTTAACACCCAAGATGACTTGCCATTGGGGAGTACCTTCTCAACAAGGAAGGGCTGAAGCTGGTTCTTGTTGGCAGACTCAGAGTTGGCATGGGGGCGAACGCCAACGGGGGTGTGAAGCCCGTCATCAGGAATGTGCAGCAGATCCATGAACTCTTTCCATGTAGCAGACAGCTGACGGCCATTGGTCATCCAAGTCATCCTCCGCTCCTCCCCGGGATGAAAGTACACTGAGGCGAAGAACTGACAGATGAGCTCAGGGTCATAGTCAAGGTGAAAAGAGATCACTGGCTCAATAGCAAACTGCTCCACCAAGTCCAGAGCCTCTCCAAAATAGTCACGAAACTTGTCCTTCCGCAGGTGATGCATGTCTATCCACTTGACATCCACAAAGGTATTCTGCTTGTTCTTGATCACATCCAGATAGATGAGAGCCTGTTGCTTGGTCCAGAACAGCTCGTTGCCTCTGAGGATAGCCCGAGGATTCACATAGGGATTGATCTTCCGGCGCTCGACATACTCAGTGATTGAAATCTCGTCCATGCCCTTAGCAGGTTCCTTTTGCTTGCTGGCAGTGGTCTTGACATTGCGCTTGGGGGCATTGGATCCCTCTGGGGCTTCATCTTGGGGGTTGCGCAGACGCTTGGAGCCAGTGTCACGATTGGGATTAGAACGGCGAGAGCCACCACCTGAGACACAGAACGCAAAAACACCCACAACAGCCAAGAGAGATTAATGCAAAGACCACAACAAAGCAAGTGAAACAAGCAGAAAGCACACAAGATAAATGCCTAGAGAGAGATTTGATCCCTACGGTAGTACTGCCAAGAGCTGCGGAGCTAAGATAGTAGTACGGCTCTTAGACGCGGTAGTACCGTGCGAGATCACGGTAGTACCGGGTGTAGGAGCGGTGGTACGACCTTAGCGCCGCGGCCGACATGGTAGTACCGCATTTGCAGAGCGGTAGTACCGCACAGTACGGTAGTACCGCACCTGACGGGCGGTAGTACCGCAAGAGCGGTAGTACCGCACATCGGGCACCGTAGTACCGCACCGCGTCAGATCTGAACTGGTTCAAATCTGAAAAAGCCCGCGAAACCACGGCGGTACTACGGTTGGACAAAGCTACCACACAACAGCATATCAAGTATGTTTCCTACGCATCATGACTCTCCTACATCCTACTCTTGTAGAGATTTGGCCTAAAATCTCAAGAACGACAAGTTTCTCCCCAAAAACCTAGAAGCAAGAGAACAGCCAAGAAAAAGAGGGATTTGGGGAAAAACCTTGGTCCATGGCAAGAGGGAGTGGCGGGGAACGATCCCACCGGTCGGAATCCGAGGAGAGTGGCCAGAGACGGAGATCCGGCGAGGGCCTCCGGCGTCGTTCTTGAGAGAGAGAGACGTGGAGAGAGAGACAATGAATGGGTATGGGGAGCTGGAACTCCCCTGCCCGAGTCATAACCCCCACGCACCCTTGACGACGCGGTAGTACCGTGCCCCGACACGGTAGTACCGCCCGGCGCGGTACTTCCAAAGTACCGCACCAGAGCGGTAGTACCATGCTATGGCGCGGTAGTACCGTGCCTCCCAAAGCGGTAGTACCGCGCCCAGACGCGGTAGTACCGTGAGCTCAAGAAGATGCACGTTTCGAGCACACGAAAAACTGGATCTTTGCACAAAACACTCCGAGCAAACACGACACCACAAGACCACGCAACACACAAAACCAGAAAGGCACACGATAAACGAACCAACCACGAGACACCACCTCTCCAAAGGAGAGGGCGGTGGCCGTAGCCACCTATGTTTGAGTCAATTGGTATGGCACCGCAAAGAATTATCCTTGGGACCATGACCAAAACTCGTCTTTGAAGCACAAGTACCATCAAACATGGCTAATGTGAGAGACTTGATTGATTTATGCATAATGGGGGGAGGGAGAGTTCATTGAGAGAACATCACTCCCCCTATGTCCATGCCTACATCTAAATAGGACAACACGTTGAGTATGGTGGGGTGTGCAAGGGTTCAAGCAACATTGCTTGAATCGATAATATTTAGCTCATGCCTTAACTTGCGAAATCTTGCTTCATCCAAGGGCTTCGTGAAGATATCTGCAAGGTTATCATGAGTGTTGACGTAGTTGAGCTCGATCTCTCCTCGCCTAATGTGATCCAGGATGAAGTGATACCGGATCTCAATATGCTTCGTCTTGAAGTGTTGCACCGGGTTGAGAGAGATCTTGATGGCACTTTCATTGTCACACCAAAGAGGCACTTTGTCACAAGTGACACCGTAATCCTTTAAAGTTTGCCTCATCCATAAGAGTTGTGCACAACAACTACCGGCCGCCACATACTCCACTTCGGTGGACGAAAGAGACACACAACTTTGCTTTTTGGAAGACCAACTTACCAAAGAGCAACCAAGGAATTGGCACCCTCCAGAAGTGGACTTCCTATCCACTTTGTCTCCAGCCCAATCAGAATCCGAGTACCCTACAAGCTTGAAGTTTGATCCTCTTGGGTACCATAAGCCAAAGTTTGGGGTATGAGCCAAATATCGAAAGATTCGTTTGACCGCCACATAGTGACTTTCCTTAGGTGCGGCTTGAAACCGTGCATAAATTCCCACACTCAACATGATGTCCGGTCTAGATGCACAAAGGTAAAGCAAGGAACCAATCATGGAATGATATACCTTTTGATCCACCACTTTACCATTGGGATCTAAGTCAAGTTGGCACTTGGTGGGCATTGGAGTGGAAGCCGGCTTGACGTCACTTAGCTTAAATCTCTTGAGCATGTCTTGAGTGTATTTGGATTGATTGATGAAGGTTCCTTCTCTTCTTTGCTTCACTTCGAACCCTAGAAAGAACTTCAACTCTCCCATGGAGGACATCTCGAACTTTGAGGTCATGAGAGCGGCAAATTCCTCATTGAAAGCTTTGTTAGGAGAACCAAAGATAATATCATCAACATATAATTGGCACACAAACAACTCCCCTTTGACCTTCTTAGTAAAAAGAGTGGGGTCGATTAGCCCAACTTCAAAACCACGGTCTTGTAACAACTCGGTAAGGTGGTCATACCACGCACGTGGGGCTTGTTTAAGGCCATAGAGTGCCTTATCGAGTTGATACACATGATCGGGAAAGTAGGGATCCTCAAACCCGGGGGGTTGCTTGACGTAAACCAATTCATTAATAGGACCATTAAGAAAGGCACTCTTCACATCCATTTGTTGTAACTTAAAGTTGTGATGAGAAGCATATGCAATCAACATGCGAATGGATTCAAGACGAGCAACGGGAGCAAAGGTTTCACCGTAGTCGATACCCTCGACTTGGGAGTAGCCTTGTGCTACCAAACGAGCCTTGTTGCGAATGATGATCCCATGGGCATCTTACTTGTTCTTAAATATCCACTTGGTTCCTGTGACATTGTGATTTCCGGTCGGTCTTGGCACCAATCTCCACACTTTGTTGCGCTCGAAGTTGTTGAGTTCTTCATGCATGGCATTGAGCCAATCCAGATCTTCTAGCGCTTCATAGACCTTGTGGGGTTCCACACAAGAGACAAATGCGTGATGCTGACAATAATTTGCTAATTGTCTACGAGTGCTTACCCCCTTTCTTAAGCTTCCAAGCACATTCGTCATGAGATGATCCTTGGTGGAGAGCTTGGAAGCAACCTTGGCGGCACGACGCTTTAATTCCTCCTCGGTGGTGAGTTGAGGAGCGGTTACTTGATCATCTTGAGCGCCGTCATGAACTTGTTCTTGATCTTAAACTTGCTCGGGGGAGAGAACTTGACCTTGGGCATCACTTGGTGTGTCCACACCGTCTTGAGTATGATCTTGCCCTTGGTCTTGTTCATGAGGTTGAGGGCCTTCACTTTGTTCTTCGGAAGTGTGTGGGCCTTGGGTTGGTGATGGCTCCACTTGAGTGGAGTATTGTCCTTCTCCTTTGGCCACAAGGGGTTCCTCAATGGGTAGGATAAAACCAACACCCATTCTTCTTATGGCTTGAGGAGGAATTTCATCACCTATATTACAAGTGCCACTTTGCTCCACTTGGGAGCCGTTATTCTCATCAAACTCCATGTTACACGTCTCCTCAATAAGTCCCGTGGATTTATTGAGGACACGGTAAGCATGAGAGTTTGTAGCATAACCAACAAATATGCCCTCATAAGCTCTGGCCTCAAATTTAGACAACTGAACACCTTTCTTGAGAATGAAACACTTACACCCGAATACCTGGAAGTACTTGAGGTTGGGCTTGTTACCGGTGAGTATCTCATATGGAGTCTTGTTCAAGCCCTTGTGGAGGTAGAGCCGATTGGGTGCATGACATGCGGTGTTGATGGCTTCGGCCCAAAAGTTGTACGGAGACTTGAACTCCGCCATCATGGTCCTTGCCGCATCCATCAACGTCCGGTTCTTCCTCTCCGCAACACCATTTTGTTGAGGGGTGTAGGGTGCGGAATATTGATGTTTGATTCCCTCATCACTAAGAAACTCATCCAAGGTGTAGTTCTTTAACTCGGTGCCGTTGTCACTTCTTATTGTCAAGATCTTTGCATTGTGTTGACGTTGAGCTTCATTTGCAAAGTCAATGACGGTTTGTTGGGTCTCGCTCTTCCTCTTGAAGAAATACACCCACGTGTACCTTGAGTAGTCATCCACAATCACCAAGCAATACTTCCTACCTCCAAGACTACCGAAGGATGGAGGCCCAAAGAGATCCATGTGAAGGAGCTCCAAAGGCCTCTTTGAATAAATGATAGTCGTGGGAGGGTGAGCCTTCTCATGTAGCTTTCCTTCGATACAGGCACTGCAAGAACGATCTTTAGCAAAACTAACATTCATTAGTCCACGGACGTGGTCCCCCTTGAGGAGACTTTGCAAAGATCTCATGGGCTAAACGGAGTTGCCAAAGCCATCCCACATCAACTTTAGCCATTAGGCATGTCGCGGTCTTAGTGGGTCGCTCTGAAAAGTTAATCACATAGAGACCGTTCTCGACATGCCCAACAAAAACTACTTTAAGAGTCTTGCTCCACAAGAGGGCCACGGTATCGATATCAAAGAAAGTGGCAAAGCCCATGATAGCAAGTTGACGAACGGAAAGTAAATTGTATGCAAGGGACTCAACAAACATGACCTTCTCGATCGTGAGATCATGAGAGATGACCATTTTGCCAAGTCCCAATACCTTAGAAGATGAGGCGTCACCCCACTCGACATTGGTGGGCATAGATGGAACTTTGTGCACGTCCACCACCAAGTCCTTCCTTCCGGTCATATGATTTGTAGCTCCGCTATTGAGCAACCATGATCCACCACCGGAAGCAAACACCTACAAGAGATCAATGCTTGGTTTTAGGTACCCATTTTGTAATGGGTCCTTTGATGTTAGTAACAAGGGTCTTAGGAACCCAAATAGACCATTCAATGTACTCATGAAGAGAACCAACAAATTTGGCATAAACATGCCCATCACTAGCACGACATAACACATAAGAAGGGTTAAAATCGCCGGCTTTGTTGAGAGGGGTGACATTGCCCTTCTTGACATTGTTCTTCTTCTTCTCCTCGGGGGCACTCTCTCCCTCCCTCACAAAAGTTTGCATGAGGGGAGGAGGTCGTTTGGTCTTGTCATTCTTCTTCTTGTTCTTGGAGTCGGGCACGTACCCAACCCCTTCCTTGGCCACACCCCCCTTTTGGTTGATCAAGAGATCGTTGAGGTTCTTCTTGCCTTGTATGCAAGTCGCAAGACCTCTCTCAAATTTCTCCTTCAACTTAGCATTTTCCTCAACAAGATGTATATGCTCACAACACGGGTTAGTAGCATTTGCATTATCAATTAGAACCATATGAGGAAAAGTTGCTTTCTCCTTAGTTAGCTTCACTTGGAGTTGATCATGAGACTCCTTGATACTAGCGTGAATACCCTTCAAGGCCTTGTGGGCCTTGTCAAGTATATCAAACTCCTCTTTGAGTCTAGCAAGATCAACCCCAAGTTTGGCCTTCTCGGAATTTAGCACACGAGAAACAATGAGGACATGATCATAATCTTTCTTTAACTTAGCATGATCAACGTTGTGTGACTCCTCAAGAGCCAAACGAAGACCACGCTCTTCCTCAAGAGCATTGGAAAGATCCGAAATCTCATCGGCATAGTCACGACTATGCCCTTCCATCTTAGAGATGGTGTCTTCGTGAGCCTCGATCATGTCATTGGCTTCACCAAGTTGTTCCAAGAGAGCAACAAAGTGCTTCTTGGATTTTCCCTTGAGTTTGCCCATAAAGGCCTCAAACTCGTTAGCCTCCACATTAGCTCCCTCAAGTTCATTAATGCTATCCGTCGGGGAAGGATGATTAATGATGGTAGTTTTGATGTTGGAGGTTACCTTGTTGGTGGCTTTAGCCATGAGGCACTTGGCGGTGATGCTCTCGTTGGGTGAGTCGAAGAGAGACACCCGTACGTTGTTGCAATGGCAACGGAGGCCATGGAAACTGACTCACCATCTTCATCATCCTCATTGTACTCTTCTTGCACAACCAAAACCTTGGGAGGAGTCTTCTTGGTGAAGTTGTTCGTGTTGGGGAACGACTTGGCCTTGTCCTTTTAGATGAGCTTGCCACCATTGTCTTCCCTCTTCTCATACGGGCATTCCGCAACGAAATGACTCACGTTGCCGCAATTGTAGCTAGTCCTTACACGTTGCTTGCCCCTTGTGCCACTCGAGTTTCTTTTGCTAAAGTTTGGCCTCGAGTTTTTCTTACTCCAAAATTGCCTTGAAGCAAGTGCCATGTGTTCATGATATGCATACTTCGTATCTTCGGGGTTGCTCTCCTCTTCTTCCTCTTCTTCTTCTTCCATGGTGAGCTTGGCCTTCAATGCAAGGTTAGGCTTCTTTGCCCGTTGAGAACGGAGCACCGCATTGTCGGCGGTCTTGTCCAAAATGTTCATGGCCACAAACTCATCCAACACTTCACTTGAGGTCAAAGTGTGGAAGTCCGGTCTTTGACGAATGACGGAGAACATGGCCTTGTGATAGGGCATCATTGCCTTGAGGAATTTGCGCTTGATCCAATTGTCATCCATGTCCTTGCTCCCGTGATCTCGTAGTGAGACCGCGAGTTTGGTCACTCTCCGATAAAGCTCACGAGGTTCTTCATCTTATTTCATTGCAAACTCATCGGCCTCATCTTGTACCACTTCATAATTGAAGCGTTGAATGCTTGCGCTTTCCCGGTAGAGAGAGACAACACAATGTCATGCATCTTTGGCCAAGGCGAAGGGACGAAGATGAGGTAAGTCTTCGGGTGGAATTGCATCTTGAATGATGAAGAGAGCATTCTCATTGAATTGATTATCCGCGGCTTCTCGAGGAGTGAAGTTGCTTGGATCATGCGGATAAAAACATTCTTCAATGATTCTCCAAAGGTTAGTGTTCACATGATTTAAATGACGATTAAAGCGGTAAACCCAAGAATCAAAGTCCTCATTTTTCACAATCTTAGGAGGAGGACCGGCATGATTCAAATGAGTGGAAGGAATCGGTCCACCATAAACAAGTGGTGGTTCCACATGGGCAAAGATGCCGGTGCCTTTCTTACCACTAGAAGAAGGAGCCTTTTCACTACTAGCTCCCCCCTTGTCGGGGATAGCATCCGTCACCTTGTTGGCGGGATCACCCACTTTCAACGGTGCGGTGGATAGTTTAAGCCCCTCAAGAAATTTAGTAAACATGCTCTCAACTTCGGTCGTCATGGAGGTTTTCAATGTCTCCAAGGCCACATTGAACTCCTCACGAGAGACCGAGGTCCCCCCATCGCCCGTAGACGAGATAGGATTCACACCGGAGTGTTCCTCCACACCGTCTACGGTATCAACCATACTCTTTGGACGGTAAAGTCCTTAATAAAGAGACGAGGCTCTGATACCAATTGAAAGGACCGATATGGTTGACTAGAGGGGGGTGAATAGGCAACTAATAATTTTTAGCTTTTCTTTAGCAATTTAAACTTTGCATCAAAGTAGGTTGTCTACATATGCAACTAGGTGAGCAACCTATATGATGCAATACGGATAGGAACACAAGCAAGCAAGATATATGAAACAAATAAGCTTCCACAAGTAAAGGCACGAGATAACCAAGAGTGGAGACGGTGGAGACGAGGATGTGTTGCCGAAGTTCCTTCTCTTTGAGAGGAACTACGTCTCCGTTGGAGCGGTGTGGAGGCACAATGCTCCCCAAGAAGCCACTAGGGCCACTATAATCTCCTCACGCCCTCACACAATGCGAGATGTCGTGATTCCACTATTGGTGCCCTTGGAGGCGGCGACCGAACCTTTACAAACGAGGTTGGGGCAATCTCCACAACTCAATTGGAGGCTCCCAACGACACCACAAAGCTTCACCACAATGGACTATGGCTTCGCGGTGACCTCAACCGTCTAGGATGCTCAAACACCCAAGAGTAACAAGATCTGCAAGGGATTAGTGGGGGAAATCAAATCTCTCTTGGTGGAAGTGTAGATCGGGGCCTTCTCAACCACTCCCGAGCAAATCAACAAGTTTGGTTGGCTAGGGAGTGAGATCGGGCGAAAATGGAGCTTGGAGCAAGTAATGGAGCTTAGTAATGGAAGAGGTGAGTCAACGGGGAAGAAGGGGACCCCTTATATAGTGTGTGGAAAAGATCCAACCGTTACCCACCAACCAGCCTGCGGCCAGCGGTACTACCGTGCCTGGCCAGCGGTACTACCGCAAGGCCGCGCGGTACTACTGCTTGCAACCAAGGGGTACTACCGCACGGCTGTGCGGTACTACCGTACCGACCCACGGTACTGCCGCAACCCCAGCACAGAACCGATAAACAGACGCACAGAAGCTGGGGGCGGAACTTCCGCACGCGCGGTACTACCGCGCCCCCCATACGGTACTACCGCGAGGCAAAAGTCCCAGCCAGGGGAGAAGGGAAACTTCCGTGCCTACTTCTGCAAAGAAACGGAAGTAGCAAAAATCCAACACACTAGTACTGCCGAGGGGCGGTACTACTGCCTGACCGCATAGCGCGGTACTACCGCACGGCGAAAGCGGTATTACCGCGGTAGGTGCGGATGTAAAAAATTACATCCGCTCCTACTACCGCAAGGGGGCGGCACTAGCCAGGTGGGCAGCGGTAGTGCGGCTCCAGGGGAGAGGTACTACCGTGGGCACTTGCGGTACTGCCGCGCCACCGCGCGATACTACCGCGGATGCCTACGGTACTACCGTTGACCCAGGAGCAGTACTACCGCAACCAACAATGGCAGCGAGACAAGGGAGGCAAGAAAACGAAGGAAGCTCCAAGGAAGAAGGAGGGGATAAGAAGGAGACGTGTACGTGATGATTCCACCCAAACCTTTCCAACGCGGACCCCCTCTTAATAGTACGGCTTTCCTACGACTCAAATCCATCAAAAAGAAACGTAGAAAAGACGTCGTCTTCGTCAGTCTTCGAGGGGCACCCAATCGTCTTGTGCCTAGCAAAGAAGTGTCTGGAATACTCATGGCACACGATTAGTCCGCAAATGCGTTGTCATCAATCATCAAAACACTTAGGGAAAAATATGTCCTTAGAGGGGAGGAGAGCGAAGGTTTTGCATATGTTTGGCCCACAGTCAGCCTCCCCGGCTACTCCACGCCCGCATCGCCGCCGCCTTCGTCCTCCCGCTCTCGGTGCTCTTCCCCGCACGCCGTTCCCGTTCATGCCTCTGCCGCAGCTGCCCTGTTGTCGCTCCGCCGCCTCCTCTTCTCCTTCACCGCCGCCTGCCGCTGCTGCTTCGGCGTCGGGGCCTCCTCTCGCCTCTGCTCGGCAGCCTCTGCTTCGACCCCGATTGGTGTCAGTCGACGACGCCGAGGCGTGGCCGGCGTTGGTGGTGGCGGCCTGACGGTGTCGACGAGGTTGGAGAAGGAGAGCTCGCGGCCGGAGCGTGCGGGACTTGAGCGGCGGTAGACCCGGCAGTTGGATGACGGCGTCGCGTTCAGGGTCGTTGGCGCAGGAAGTGACGACGGCGTCGTGGCCGTGGAAGTAGTGGTAGTACACCGCGAACACGGCGGCCGGCTGGATCCAAAAGAGGGGCGAGGTGATGCCGCTGGCGCGCGCGACCTCGAGCACCCAGCCCACGCTCGGCGAGGCGGGCGACGACGCCGGCGAGCGTCTCGCACCAGACCGTGCAGGCGCGCGCGGTGAAGGAGCGCATGTCGTGCACCCGTGGATCGAACCCCTCGTCGTAGCCATCGGAGAAAGGGGCATGCAGCATGCCCGAGGCATCGACAGCCTCCTCGCCGGACGACGCGAGCGAGGGGAACATGCGGCGGTGGCCAGAGATGGCGGTGGAGATGGGGACCGCAGCGCCAGCTTTCGCGACGCGGGCGGTGAGGCGGCGGACTCGCGATTGCTGTGTGGGTGAGCATGGCGGAGGGGGACGGCTGGGAAAAATCCCGCCCTCATGTCAAAAATATCGCCAGGCCAACCCCACGAGGCTGAAAAAATGCCGGAGATGCTGTCAGTGTATGCACATGTGTGCTATGTTCCTCTAAGCTAGCACTCCGCACTTTCTGTATGTTTCTGAACTGTTGTTCTTTTGTTAGTAATAATAGTATCACTACGCCCAACAAACATAAATTTTGTACTCCATTTCGACCAGAAGAAAAGAAGAAATTGGATCCAATAAACACTTCCGGTTAATTCTTCTATCCAAAGAAAATGGCATCCGTTTCAACAAAGATGAATTTTTTGCTTCATTTCAACCAAATAGACAGCAGAAGCACTAGCACGGGCGCGGTGCTAATTTCATGACGGTTCGTCGCAGGCCATGCTTCACTTTCAGCCGCGTGTTGTCTGCGTGTGCAACAGCAAAAAGTGCAAGCCTCAGGCCTCAGCATGCACACCATGAGCGTGTTCTTGACTGCAAACTGGATTTCCCAGAGCTTGGCTCCCGTGGCGACCCCGATTGCTGTCTCCGCTCAACGGTACTGCAACTTGTGGACTTTCTGTCGCGCAAAAGTCACCTTGGTGGGCTCGGTGCTGTAACTTCTGGTCTACCATCTCCTGCTATGGCCCATCTGCTAAATACCACTGACACGCTGCTAAGGCCATCTTCACCGTATGACTCTAAACGGATGTCCGATTTGACCGGATTTTGTCCTTTTGGAGCGCTGATGGGTTCGCCCATGTCCGCGTTTATCCGATGGGTTGTGGTTGCGCCCGACGCGCGGCCGCACCCTAAAACCTATCCAAGATGGACGTGAATAAAAAAAATTTTAAAAAACTTAAATGAAATGACTAAAAAAACATAAAACATATATAGGGGTTACGGCCACAAAACGGCCCAGTTTCTCAGTCCATTTAAACGGCTCAGTTTCATAATTAACATAAAACCAAAATAAAAAACGCCTCCCGCGCGCTCCTGCCGCGCCCGTCGATGCCGTGGCCGTCGCCGTCTTCACTGGCCGCCAGTGTCGTCGTCGTCGTCGCTGACGAGATCGACGTAGTCCGGCGGCGTCCACAGGTGGGCCGGCGGTCCGTGGTGCACGGGGGCGGCGGGCTGGAAGGTGGCCGGTGCCTGCACCACCTCCTCCCGAGGCGAGGCCTCCCGCTCCGGCGACCGCGGCGGCGTGGGGCACCGGTTCACGACCCCCAAGGCGGCCGCCATCTGCTCAGCGGAGCACGACCAGCTCCACCCCTGGCCCACCAGGTCAGGGTGGAACGCGGCCACCGGCGGCTCCTCCACGACCTCCTCCTTCGGCGCCATCTCCTGCTCGGGGATGGTGATGTCGCCGGCCGCGGAGAGGGCCATCGTCTCCTCGAGGTCCACCCATTGGCGCTCGTCGTGCGTGTGCTTGGAGTCCTCTAGCACACGCGCCATGAGCCGGGCCTCCTCCTCCGCCGTCATGCGAGGAGGTGGGGGTGGCGATGGAGATGGCGACGGCGACGGCGTGGGCGCCAGGCCGCGCACCCGCGTATGCCCGCGCGCCTGGGGAGCCGCTCGGGGCTCACGTGGCCGCCGCGGCCCCGTCGACGTGCCGGCGAAAAACGACGCCCGCCGCACGTCGTGCTCATCGCGGAGCCAAGTGTCCCACAATGGCGAGTCGGGGGCGTACCTCTCGTCGTAGTAGAGGTCGTCCGGGAGGAGGCGGCGGCGGCGTTCGATCTCCTGGCGGCGCGCACGGCCGCTCTGCGGGACGGGCGGGATCGGCACTCGGTCGGCCGACAGGTGCCAGTTATTGGGGAGGTGGACGTCGCTCCAGGGCAGCGGCGTCCTCGTCTCCCAATACCAGCGGCAGACGGCCGCCTCGATGTAGTGTCGGTCACGCTCGCCGGCGGCCGTGGGCGCGATGGAGAACGCGGGCGGCGCGGGGGCCCGACATGGTGGCGATGGCGACGCGGGCTCCTCCTTCTTCACCGAGCCGCGGCGGCGTCCCGACGAGGAACCAGCCTCCTGGTCGTGCTTGCCTTTGCGGCCGTAGTTTCAAAGGCCCATGGCTGCGGGCGGCCGGCCGGCGATTTCTTGGCTAGGGTTTGGGTTCGGCGCTGTCGGATTTCGAGGAGGTCGCGGGGTGGAGTGGGGCAATGTGGACGACGACCCGTCCACGCTTCTCACTTAAAGAAAGACGGCGACCTTTCGATGTGCGGATGACAGGTGGGACCGTCCGCTCGTGCGCATTGATGTGGGTGGGTGGGATGTAGGTGGCCGCCTGCCACGCGGCCCCGACGCGGACGAGGCGCGCGTCCGTTTGGTGTCCGTCGCGACCCAAACCCGGCGTAAGTTTGCGCTCGAAATGAGTCGGCCTGGACACAAAACGGACAAGATGGTTCCCGGCCGTCACGCGCTGGGCCGTCTCATTTGTCCGTTTTACCCCAAACAGACGGGGCCGGACAAGATAGGGTCGCGCGGTGAAGTTGGCCTAAACATGGTCTCCGACGCGAATCTTGGCGACATCCTGTTCGTTGATAGCAAGGAGCAGCTGCCACCGTGTCGGTGTGTGTGTGCAGCGTGGCATTTCCCCTCATGCTATTAATGAACACACAACAATTCCCGCAAAAAAATAAAAATAAAAATGAACACACAACAACATGACCATCGATGAGTACAAGACGAATAAAACTCAGAAACAACAGACCAAACATCACCTAGAAAGACACAGAGATCACCCAGATTTCTGAACGTGACATACCCAGCAGAAAAGGCAGAGCAGGAAAAGTTTCTCTAAACACACTGCGCCAAGGAATAGATCTATTTTTACCAACCAAACATGTCTGTTACGATAGAGCCGACATGCTGGTACACCCAACAAACGTATTTGGTGCGGCCAGCCGGATCGTTTTTACACGCTCCAACAAAGTCGTTGCAAAGATTCCTCTCCATGATTTTTCTTGGAGGAGCTTTGCTGAACTCCATCGCCCGGCTCTCATATGAATCAGCTTCATATTTCGCCGGTGTCATCCGGCGGCACCCGACAAATTTTTCGGCAGTGGCCTAATCCTTAGTGCTGGGATGGAATGACATGCTGACAAATCGATGGGGTTTTCGATCCCAGTGACCATTAATGGTCACGTCGCTGATCATCTTATTGTGCTCAAAGTATTCCTGATGCATCTCATTCCTAGCTATACATGTGCAGAGTTGATCGAGCAATACAAGGTATTTTGTGTCTCATTCCTAACTTGATGTCTTGTTGCGTAAGAGGAAGGTTGTGCCACAATATATAGCATAGAGTCTAATGTGGTAGGTGAGATGTGATGTGGAATGCAACTTACGAATAAAGCTATACACATGTGATTTGAGATTATTTCTGAGTTACCAGTACCATTTTGCTCCCATCATAAAGAATAGAGGCACCGATTAATTGGTTTAGTGATCTTCAAAAACCCACACTAAAATATTTAATCACCTTTTAAATATAAAATTCATACGTGCAGTTATAATAATTCAATGTAAATTTGGAAACCAATATTTCAAGCAACATAAGACATATATCTCACAACTCTATGAGCACAATGATTGTGTATTTTGTGACACACAAATAGGAAAGAGGGTGACATATACTATGTATTATGGTTGATACCATGTTCGGGTTTTCCAGCGTATTTTTCCTATTAATAAAAAATCATGTAACATAAGAAGTAAATGACAGTAGGGGGTGGGGAGTGAGTTTATTGAATTGGATCTAAATTTAGAAATCAACATGGAAAAAAGCATAATAAATACAAATGTAAAAAAGTATATTACTACCTCCATCTGTAAATACACGACTACAAGAAAAGATGCAGTCACACTTTTTAAAGTTTCACTATAAAAGGGTTCTACGGAAATGATATTATTAGATTTATACAAAAAATAATCCATAATATAAGTCACACATTTTATTCATTTTCCTATACGAATAAACATAATTATCAAAGCTAGACACCGGAAACTGTATGCCCAAAACACCATATATTTGCGAATGGAGCGGCGTTTCTTGCATATATCCCACAATCCTACTAATATTGTGGTTGTAGGATCTGTACAACATAAGTAAGAGTAGAAAAACGTAGTACCATATTTGAGATTATTTCTTGGTTTTCCAGGGTACTTAGCTACATACGGTATTTTTTGTTATTTGAGCAAATATGTCGGTGATGCAACATAAGGAGTAAATGTGAGTCCGAGGGGTAATTTGAATGGTTTTTCTTCTGCATTAGAGAAGACTTAATTAAATTACTTACTCAATAAGAAAAATATCTAGGGTGTTTTGGTGATTATAGTATCATTAGATTCACAACAATATTTCCAATTACATCAAGTTTGCTAATGCTTATGTACAGAAAATGGTCAGAAATGCATAATAGAGATCGTTAATACCTAAATATCATATATTTACAAGCATAGAAAGTGTTTCATGCATATCTTAATTAAATATCTTTTAACTGTGTTGTGGAGGAAAGTAAATTTTATTATTGACTCGGATATTGCAGGATTTGCAGAGGTCCAACTTAATTCTTAAGGCGTTCAATAAGAAACAGATAAAAATCTAAGGTTGATTGGTTTCTATCAACTCGTACTTTTCTATACTAGTATTTTGATAAAGGAGTCTTTATTTTCTCAGTAAGTGGTATCAATGCGACACAACCACTTAGAGTTCACGACCCACCTCATAACAATATGCACAAAACCCATGAAAGTTATTTTACAGAAGTATGGTAAAAAAAGAGGGTGACATAATGTGATGAAGGATCGAACTAACAACCAAACCTCCATTCATGGTGAATAAACACCTACTTGGTTTCCCCTTCCACTTGGGTATGTGTGCCTTAAAAACTTCCATGTGCACTTAACCGATAAAGTAAGGAGTAGGCACAATGCAGTATGTACATGAGTACACAACTTGTAGGTGAGAAGAAATTTTGTTTCGCCAAATATCACATCATTTCTACATATCCACATCGACAATCATAATGTTGCCACCCAAATAGGATTGGGGTGCTTCATATCAGTGCATTGCGGCTGGTTACCAACCATATTTATAACAGCCCATCACAAGGTGACCAAGTAGACGCGCTCCCACAGTTTGACCGACCCCTTCGACCTTTCCTCCCTCTGCTCCCTCCCGGGTCGCCCCCGCACGGCGACCGGGGGGCTCCAAATCCGGTGCCTCTAGCCCCCTCCCCTCCCTCCCCCGCCTCCCCCGCCGCCGCCCTGGGGCTCGAACGGGCAAAGCCCGACCGGAGCCGGCGGCGGCGGGGCCCTCGCGTTCCCATGGTGGCTAGGGTTGGCGCGGCGCAGCCCCTCCACCTGGGCGTGGCGCGGGCGCCGGGTGTCGCGGTGCAGCGGCGCACGGGGTCGTGGTGGGCTCCGGTGTTCCTGTCGGGCTTCGGGCGGTGTGGTTGGTGGCGGGGCGTGCGGGGGTTGCTGCGGCGGCGGGGATGGCACGCCAGATCTGCGCGGTGGCGGCTGCTCGCGGCGCGGGTCGGGAGCAGCAAGGGCCTGCCGGCGGCGCGCGGCGGCTGATGCGCTCGTCGTCGGTGGCATGGTGGCGGTGGTGGTGTTGCGTGCCAACCGGATTTCGCCTCTTTTCTGGCCGGCGGCGCGGGTTTGGGGCCCCGGCCCGGCGCGGCTGCGGTTGATAACCACAAGTATAGGGGGTCGCAACAGTTTTCGAGGGTAAAGTATTCAACCCAAATTTATTGATTCGACACAAGGGGAGCCAAAAAATATTCTCAAGTATTAGCAGCTGAGTTGTCAATTTAACCACACCTGGAAACTTAATATCTGCAGCAAAGTATTTAGTAGCAAAGTAATATGATAGTAGTGGTAACGGTAGCAAAAGGTAACGGTAGTAAAAGTAATGTTTTTGGTGTTTTGTAGTGATGATAGCAATAGCAACGGAAAAGTAAATAAGCGAAGAACGATATATGGAAAGCTCGTAGGCAATGGATCAGTGATGGAGAATTATGCTGGATGCGGTTCATCATGTAACAGTCATAACCTAGGGTGACACAGAACTAACTCCAGTTAATTGATATAATGTAGGCATGTATTCCGAACATAGTCATATGTGCTTATAGAAAATAACTTGCATGCCATCTTTTGTCCTATCCTCCCGTGGCAGCGGTGTCCTTACGGAAACTAAGGGATATTAAGGCCTCCTTTTAATAGAGAACCGGAACAAAGCATTAACACATAGTGAATACATGAACTCCTCAAACTACAGTCATCATTGGTAAGTATCCTGATTATTGTCACTTCGGGGTTAACGGATCATAACACATAATAGGGGACTATAGACTTGCAAGATAGGATCAAAAACACTCATATATTGATGAAAACATAATAGGTTCAGATCTGAAATCATGGCACTCGGGCCCTAGTGACAAGCATTAAGCATAGCAAAATCATAACAACATCAATCTCAGAACATAGTGGATACTAGGGATCAAACCCTAACAAAACTAACTCGATTATGTGATAGATCCCATCCAACCCATCACCGTCCAGCAAGCTTACGATGGAATTACTCATGCACGGCGGTGAGCATCATGAAATTGGTGATGGAGGATGGTTGATGATGATGATGGCGACGGATTCCCCTCTCCGGAGCCCCGAACGGACTCCAAATCAGCCCTCCCGAGAGGTTTTAGGGCTTGACGGCGGCTCCGCATCGTAAAACGCGATGATTTCTTTTCCCTGTTTTTTTCTCATCGAAACTCAATATATGGAGGTGGAGTTGGAGTCGGAGAGGCAACAGGGGGCCCACGAGGTAGGGGGCGCGCCCCCCACCCTCGTGGCAAGGTGGTGAGCCCCCTGGCCTTCATCTTTGGCAGGTATTTTTCTTATTTTCTGAAAAGTGGCTCCGTGAAGTTTCAGGTCATTCCGAGAACGTTTGCTCCTGCACATAAATAAGACCATGGTAATTCTGCTGAAAACAGCGTCAGTCCGGGTTAGTTCCATTCAAATCATGCAAGTTAGAGTCCAAAACAAGGGCAAAAGTGTTTGGAAAAGTAGATACGTTGGAGACGTATCAACTCCCCCAAGCTTAAACCTTTGCTTGTCCTCAAGCAATTCAGTTGACAAACTGAAAGTGATAAAGAAAAACTTTTACAAACTTTGCTTGCTCTTGTTCTTGTAAATATGTAAAGCTAGCATTCAAGTTTTCAGCAAAGATTATAACTAACCACATTCACAATAACACTCAGTTCTCAAGTTTACTCATATCAATAGCATAATCAACTAGCGAGCCATAATAATAAATCTCGGATGACAACACTTTCTCAAAACAATCATAATATGATATAACAAGATGGTATCTTGCTAGCCCTTTCTGAGACCGCAAAACATAAATGTAGAGCACCTTTAAAGACCAAGGACTGACTAGACATTGTAATTCATGGTAAAAGAGATCCAGTCAAGTCATACGCAATGTAAACTAACAATAATGAATGCAAATGACAGTGGTGCTCTCCAACTGGTGCTTTTTAATAAGAGGATGATGACTCAGCATAAAAGTAAATAGATAGGCCCTTCGCAGAGGGAAGCAGAGATTTGTAGAGGCGCCAGAGCTCGGTTTTGAAATAGAGGTGAATAATATTTTGAGCGGTATACTTTCATTGTCAATATAACAACCAAGAGATGGCGATATCTTCCATGCTACACACATTATAGGCGGTTTCCAAACAGAATGGTAAAGTTTATACTCCCCTTCCACCAACAAGCATCAATCCATGGCTTGCTTGAAACAACAGGTGCCTCCAACTAACAAGAGTCCCAGGGGGAGTTTTGTTTGCAATTATTTTGATTTAGTTTGCATAAAGCATGGGACTGGGCATCCCGGTGACCAGCCATTTATCTCATGAGTGAGGAGCGGAGTCCACTCCTCTTGAGAATAACCCGCCTAACATGGAAGATACCGACAACCCTAGTTGATACATGAGGATATACGAGCATACAAAACATGATATTTATTTGAAGGTTTAGAGTTCGGCACATACAAATTTACTTGGAACGGCAGGTAGATACCGTATATAGGTAGGTATAGTGGACTCATATGGAATAAATTTGGGGTTTAAGGGATTGGATGCACAAGCAGTATTCCCGCTTAGTACAAGTGAAGGCTAGCAAAAGACTGGGAAGCGACCAGCTAGAGAGCGACAACAGTCATGAACATGCATTAAAATTAATCAACATCGAATGCAAGCGTGAGTAGGATATAATCCACCATGAACATAAATATCATGAAGGCTATGTTGATTTTGTTTCAACTACATGCGTGAACATGTGCCAAGTCAAGTCAGTTAAATCATTCAGAGGAGGATACCACCCTATCATACCACATCATAACTATTTCAATAGCATGTTGGCACGCAAGGTAAACCATTATAACTCATAACTAATCAAGCATGACATAAGAAACTATGATCTCTAGTTGTCATTGCAAACATGTTTATTCATAATAGGCTGAATCAGGAACGATGAACTAATCATATTTACAAAAACAAAAGAGGTCGAGTTCATACCAGCTTTTCTTATCTCAGTCAGTCCATCATATATCGTCATAATTGCCTTTCACTTGCACGACCGAACGATGTGAATAATAATAATAGTGCACGTGCATTGGACTAAGCTGGAATCTGCAAGCATTCAATAAACAGGAGAAGACAAGGCAATATTGGCTCTTTTGTCAGATCAACAATAATGCATATAAGAGCCACCTCAACAATTTAATTATGGTCTTATCCTATCGACCCTCAAAGAAAAGAAAAGAAATAAAACTATTTACACGGGAAAGCTCCCAACAAGCAAAAGAAGAACAAAAAATCTTTTTGGGTTTTCTTTTTAATTACTACTACAAGCATGGAAATTAAACTGATTAAAAACTACAACTATTTTTTGGTTTTTCTTAAGGTTTATTAAACACACAAGAAGAAAGCATAAAAAGGAAATTAAACTAGCATGGATGATACAATGAAAAAGTATGAGCACCGACATCTAGCAATGAGTGTGTGAACATAAATGTAATGTCGGTGAGAAATACGTACTCCCCAAGCTTAGGCTTTTGGCCTAAGTTGGTCTATGGCCACGGCTGGCCTGGCGGATATCCATAATAGTAGTTGGGGTCGTACTGCGATGCAGCGGCTATCGCCTGCTGAGCTGCGGCGTGGCGACGAGCGGCCTCCTCTCTCCTCTCGTACTCATCTGCCTCCTCTCTGGTAATAGTATATCTTCCTCTTGCCTGATAATCAAAGAAGGCAGGAGCAGGGAGAGTAATACGGACAGCACGGCGTCTGTCAAAGATTAGTCGATACTGAAGAGGTGATTCATTCCTCTCAACAAACTAGTGGTGAACTATAGCATTAAAATCTAAATAAGAAGGTGGTAATTCAATATCATCTCCGTGTATCTCTATACCAAGAAAATTAGCTATGCGGGTTGCATAAATTCCTCCAAAGAAATCTTCATTATATCTATTAAGGTGCAACCTACGTGCAACAATGGCTCCCAAATTATATGAATGGTCTCCTAACACAGCACTCTTAAGAATACTGAGGTCAGGGACACACATGTGACATGCCTCATCTTTACCATTGATGCATCTACCTATGAAGAGAGCAAAATAATGTATAGCAGGAAAGTGAATGCTCCCTATGGTGGCTTGTGTGATATCTCTAGATTCTCCCACAGTTATGCTAGCAAGAAAATCTCTAAATTCAAATTTGCGAGGATCCCTTATACTACCCCATTGTGGAAGTTTACATGCAGTGGTAAAATCCTCTAAGTCCATAGTGTAAGATTTATCATAAAGATCAAACAGGACAGTTGGAGAATTACGTGAAGTTGAAAATTCAAACCTCCTCACAAAGGTACTAGTGAGGTTGTGATACCGGCTGCACTTCTCTTCCTCGAAGCTCACAAAATCAGCGTTACGCAGATATGCATTAAATTCTTCTTTAATTCCCGCTCGATCCATAAAGCTCTCAGAAGGCTATTCACAAGGACGCACTGGAGCGTTTCTTGGTGGCTCTTCGTCGGCATCACGCATTGCAAGCCTGGGCCCTTGCTTCCTTGAGGAACCACCTTGGAACATTTTCCTAAGCATATTTCTTCCTCTGAAAAATTCTGAAAATTTTTAGTAACTTCAAAATAAAAGTAAACCAAACTCAATAATATTGATAGCAACTACTCCTACAAGTGCCTAGGGCCTACATCATGCATCAAAACTACTTTTGACCATATAAATTTGACATGCAAGCTCAAGAACAGGGTCACCTAAGTAGCAAAAATTTGCAATTAATAAAGCACTAGAACAAAAACTAATTGGACCAATGGAGGAGTCACATACCAAGGAACAATCTCCCCAAGCAGTTTTGTGAGAGGTGCTTTGAGCAAGAAGATCGAAAATGGCAGCAAGATGAGCTAGAACTCGTGCTTGAGCTGGATATTCGTGTTTGTGGGAGGAAGATGAAGTGTGTGGGTGCAGGAATAAGTGGAGGAGGGCCACCGTGGGCCCATGATGCAGGGGGCGCGCCCTAGAGGGGTGGGCGCGCCCTCCACCCTCGTGGGAAGGTGGTTGGCCCCCCTGGTGTGTTCTCAGTTCCATAAATCCTTAAATATTCTAGAAAAAATCATATTTAAATTTCAGGGCATTTGGAGAACTTTTATTTTTGAGGTATTTTTATATTGCACGGATAATCAGATAACAGACAGAAAAATATTTATTTTATTTAATATAAATAACAGAAAGCAAAAGTGGGGTACAGAAGGTTGTGCCTTCTAGTTTCATCCATCTCATGATCATCAAAATGAATCCACTAACAAGGTTGATCAAGTCTTGTTAACGAACTCATTCCGAATAACATGGAACCGGAGAAATTTCGAATAACACTATGTGATCTCAACGGGGATATGCACATCCCCAATAATAAGAATATCATATTTCTTCTTGACAGTAGGAAGAGGAAATTCAAAACCTCCAAATATAATCGATGGAATTTTTCCAATAGAGTTGATACTATGAACTTGAGGTTGTTTCCTTGGAAAGTGTACCGTATGCTCATTACCATTAACATGAAAAGTAACATTGCCTTTAGTGCAATCAATAACAGCCCCTGTAGTATCCAAAAAGGGTCTTCCAAAAAGGGTCTTCCAAGAATAATAGACATACTATCGTCCTCGGGAATATCAAGAATAAAAAAGTCTGTTAAAATAGTAACGTTTGCAACTACAACAGGCATATCCTCACAAATACCGACAGGTATAGCAGTTGATTTATCAGCCATTTGCAAAGATATTTTAGTAGGTGTCAACTTATTCAAATCAAGTCTACGATATAAAGAGAGAGGCATAACACTAACACCGGCTCCAAGATCACATAAAGCAGTTTTAACATAGTTTCTTTTAATGGGGCATGGTATAGTTGGTACACCGGGATCTCCAAGTTTCTTTGGTATTCCACCTTTAAAAGTATAATTAGCAAGCATGGTGGAATTTCAGCTTCCGGTATCTTTATTTTATTAGTAATGATATCTTTCATGTACTTAGCATAAGGATTGGTTTTGAGCATATCAGTTAATCACATACGCAAAGAGATAGGTCTAATTATTTCAGCAAAGCGCTCCAAATCCTCATCATCCTTTTTCTTGGATGGCTTGGGAGGAAAAGGCATGGGTTTCTGAACCCAAGGCTCTCTTTCTTTACCATGTTTCCTAGCAATAAAGTCTTTCTTATCATAACGTTGATTCTTTGATTGTGGGTTATCAAGATCAACAGCAGGTTCAATTTCTACATCATTATCATTACTAGGTTGAGCATCATTATGAACATTATCATTAACATTATCACTAGTCTCAGGTTCATTTCCAGATTGAGTTTCAGCATCAGAAATAGAAATATCATTTGGATTCCCAGGTGTTTCAACAATAGGATCACTAGAAGCATGCAAAGTCCTATCATTTTTATTTTTCTTCTTTTAGAAGAACTAGGTACATCTATTTTATTTCTCTGTGAATCTTGCTCAATTCTCTTAGGGTGGCCTTCAGGATACAAAGGTTCCTGAGTCATTCTACCAGTTCTAGTAGCCACTCTAACAACATGATCATTATTTTTTACCATTTAATTCATTGAGCAAATCATTTTGAGCTTTAAGTACTTGTTCTACTTGAGTGGTAACCATAGAAGCATGCTTACTAATAAGTTTAAGTTCACCTTTAACATTAGCCATATAATCACCCAAGTGTTCAAGCATATTTGAATTATTTTTCAATTGTATACCAAAATAAGCATTAAAATCTTCTTGCTTAGCCATAAATTTATCAAACTCATCTAAGCATGGGCTAGCAAATTTAGTAAATGGGATTTCAGCTTTATCATATCTATAGAGAGAATTTACCTTTACTACCTGTGTCGGGTTATCAAGACCATGAGTTTCTTCAATAGATAATGGATTTGGAGTATGTGTTTCTTCAACAGGCGGTAAATTAAGACCATGTATTTCCTCAATAGGAGGTAAATTCTTAACATCTTCAGCTTTAATACCTTTTTCTTTCATAGATTTATTTGCCTGTTGCATATCTTCAGGACTGAGAAATAGAATACCCCTCTTCTTCGGAGTTGGTTTAGGAATAGGCCCAGGAATTGGCTCCGGAGATGTCCAATTATTTTCATTGTCAACATATTGTTCAATAGAATTTCAGCTTCATCCGGTGTTCTTTCCCTGAAAACAGAACCAGCACAGCTATCCAGGTAATCTCTGGAGGCATCGGTCAGTTCATTATAAAAGATATCAAGTATTTTATTTTTCTTAAGAGGATGATCAGGCAAAGCATTAAGTAATTGGAGAAGCCTCCCCCAAACTTGTGGGAGACTCTTTTCTTCAATTTGCACAAAATTATATATATCCCTTAAAGCAGCTTGTTTCTTATGAGCAGGGAAATATTTAGCAGAGAAGTAATAAATCATATCCTGGGGACTACGCACACAACTAGGATCAAGAGAATTAAACCATATCTTAGCATCACCCTTCAATGAGAACGGAAATATTTTAAGAATGTAAAAGTAACGGGTTCTCTCATCTTTAGTGAACAGGATGGCTATATCATTTAATTTAGTAAGATGTGCCACAACAGTTTCAGATTCATAACCATGAAAAGGATCAGATTCAACCAAAGTAATTATATCAGGATTAACAGAGAATTCATAATCCTTATCAGTAACATAGATAGGTGAAGTAGCAAAAGCAGAGCCAGGTTTCATTCTAGCACTTAGAGATTTCTTACTCCATTTAGCTAATAACCTTTTAAGTTCATTTCTATTTTCGCAAGCTAAAATAGCGAAAGAAGCTTCTTGATCAAAAACATAACCCTTAGGAATAACAAGTGATTCTTCATCATCACTTTCATCAGTATCATCAGATTCAATATTTTCAATTTCTCTAGCCCTAGCAATTTGTTCATCAAGAAAATCACTAAGTGGCACAGTAGTATCAGGCATAGAGGTAGCTTCATCATAAGTATCATGCATAGCAGAAGTGGCATCATCAATAACATGCGACATATCAGAACGAATAGCAGAAGTAGGTTTAGGTGTCGCAAGCTTACTCATAACAGAAGGTGAATCAAGTGCAGAGCTAGATGGCAGTTCCTTACCTCCCCTCGTAGTTGAGGGATAGATCTTGGTTTTTGGATCTCTTAAGTTCTTCATAATGATAAGCAGATATATATCCCAAGTGACTCAAGGCATAGAGCTATGCTCCCTGACAACGGCGCAGGAAAATAGTCTTGATAACCCACAAGTATAGGGGATCGCAACAGTTTTCGAGGGTAAAGTACTCAACCCAAATTTATTGATTCGACACAAGGGGAGCCAAAGAATATTCTCAAGTATTAGTAGCTGAGTTGTCAATTCAACCACACCTGGAAACTTAATATCTGCAGAAAAGTATTTAGTAGCAAAGTAATATGATAGTAGTGGTAACGGTAGTAAAAGTAATGTTTTTGGTGTTTTGTAGTGATGATAGCAATAGCAACGGAAAAGTAAATAAGCGAAGAACAATATATGGAAAGCTCGTAGGCAATGGATCAGTGATGGAGAATTATGCCAGATGCGGTTCATCATGTAACAGTCATAACCTAGGGTGACACAGAACTAGCTCCAGTTCATTGATATAATGTAGACATGTATTCCGAACATAGTCATACGTGCTTATGGAAAAGAACTTGCATGACATCTTTTGTCCTACCCTCCCGTGGCAGCGGGGTCCTTACGGAAACTAAGGGATATTAAGGCCTCCTTTTAATAGAGAACCGGAACAAAGCATTAACACATAGTGAATACATCAACTCCTCAAACTACGGTCATCACCGGTAAGTATTCCGATTATTGTCACTTCAGGGTTAACGGATCATAACACATAATAGATGACTATAGACTTGCAAGATAGGATAAAAAACACTCATATATTGATGAAAACATAATAGGTTCAGATCTGAAATCATGGCACTCAGGCCCTAGTGACAAGCATTAAGCATAGCAAAGTCATAAAAACATTAATCTCAGAACATAGTGGATACTAGGGATCAAACCCTAACAAAACTAACTTGATTACATGATAGATTCCATCCAACCCATCACCGTCCAGCAAGCCTATGATGGAATTACTCACGCACGACGGTGAGCATCATGAAATTGGTGATGGAGGATGGTTGATGATGACGACGGCGACGGATTCCCCTCTCTGGAGCCTTGAACGGACTCCAGATCAGCTCTCCCGAGAGGTTTTAGGGCTTGGCGGCGGCTCCGTATCATAAAACGCGATGATTTCTTCTCCCTGTTTTTTTCTCATCAAAACTCAATATATGGAGGTGGAGTTGGAGTCGGAGAGGCAACAGGGGGCCCACGAGGTAGGGGCGCCCCCCACCCTCTCGGCAAGGTGGTGGCCCCCCTGGCCTTCATCTTTGGCAGGTATTTTTCTTATTTTCTTAAAAGTGGCTCCGTGAAGTTTCAGGTCATTCCGAGAACGTTTTCTCCTGCACATAAATGACACCATGGTAATTCTGCTGAAAACAGCGTCAGTCGGATTAGTTCCATTCAAATCATGCAAGTTAGAGTCCAAAACAAGGGCAAAAGTGTTTGGAAAAGTAGATACGTTGGAGACGTATCAGCGGTCCCGGCTGTGGGTGGCGGCGGCGTGGTGGCTTCGCCATGCCGGCTCCACAGCAGCTCGGCGGGTCGACTAGGGCGGCGGCTGACTTTCCGGCGTTGGCTTGTCTCTAGGCGGCCCGTTTCGACCTTCGACCTTCGTCCCTCTCCTCGTCGACTGGTTTCTACCTCCGTCGAAGGTTCAGGCCTCCCCCGACTTCGGTCCATCGCTCGTCTCGCGCTCGGCAGCAGGACCGACCTCGTCTCGCGCCCGGCAGCAGGACCGACCTCATCTCGCGCCCGGCAGCAGGACCATGCTCGTCTCGTGCCCGGCAGCAGGACCGTGCTCGTCTCGCTCCCGGTTGCAGGATGGATCGATGGAGGCCAATTTTGGCCGGCCTCTGGGTTTTGGCATTGGGGACAGCCCAGGGGTGCGAAAGGCGGTTCCTTTCCGCTCGTATCTTTGGTTGGGGTAGCAGTGGGTCTCGAGTGAGGTGGTGTCCAGGTCTTGGATGCCAGGGCGGCGGCCCTGGTGGTGGCTCTGCGGTGCTCTTGGGTAGAGCCCGTGGTTTGGTGCTGCCCGGTGGCCATGGACGTGTGGGCGGCGTGGTCAATGCGATGTGGCGTCCGGCGGTGGTGAGTGTTAGCCGGGGTGAAAACCTGTTCTATCTTTGGACGAACTGGCGGCGGCGAAGCTCGCTCCCTTCTTGAAGGCGTCGTCGCGACTCTCATTGCCCGTCGTGTTGCTCCAGGGGAAACTCTGATCCTCGGGTCGGGCGGTGACGGAGCTCTGTTGTCGTAACCTTCTTGAAGGCGCCGGTTTGGAGCACATGGTTCGTCATATGCGGCTTCTTCTCTTTGCGTTGGCGTGTCCACAGTTGAGGACTCCGGTTGCTCTGTTAGTACTAGGGGTAGTGTTGCTGCACTCAGGGCCTATGTATCCAGCCTTGGGAGTGTGCGTGTGTTATGGTGATGTGCGTTTGTATCGAGCTGTGGTCCGTCATTGCTTTATATATAAAGCGGGGCGAAAGTCTTTTTCGGTAAACACTAATTAGAAGCAACCTGGGTTGACCATGCAAAATGAGCAATTTACATCCAAATAAGAGATGTTTGATAGCTTCTTCTCTACAACAAAAACAACATAATTTACTTGCATTAAAATTTTGGTTAGAAAGATTATCTTTCTTATTAATCACACCCGGATACCAAAGTAAATGTTTAACTTCTAGCAGAATCTTTAGCTTCCATAGTATTCTTCTATTGTTAATTAGTGCTAGCAAGATACATAGAGTTAAACGGAAGGCGTCTGTGGCGACTTCGTCAATTTCAAGATGATTTATCGGCTCAGTTTATCAGAGGTGCTCATAGGGGTAGAGTATGCGTGAGTGGTTTCAGAAGGATGAGTGTATGTGCGTATGTACGAGTGTCTGTGTCTGTACTATGTCTAAAAAAGCAGCGTGTTCTTGTGCAAAACCCATTGGAACTCATTTGAAATTTGTGCCAATGTGAAATTCGCTAGATGTAAGAGCGTAGCTTCTAGCCTTGGCCGGATTAGGTCTCATCTGAAATAATCTTTCCTAGAGAGGTATTGATGACTTCCGTAATTGTGACATTTTCATTTAGTACAATACGGAACAATCATGGATTTTAGGCTGCCCGTAATGGAAGTATCATAGGTAGTATCATGCATGCCAACTAAGCAGTTTTGATGAGGTGGCATAGAATTAAATGAAGAAAGAGAGGCTTGAGTATCATATCATGATACCGTATCATATTAAATGATGTGCTATTTTGTGTCATGCATGGTAATAAATGTAGTCCTCTATGATATCAACATATGATACTATGCATTAGGGATGTAGTATCATAGACTAGTATCATATGCATGATACTAGTATATGATACTCCCCATTACAACCAGCCTTATCCGGAAGTGAAGTATTGCTACGTCATGTATCGTCCCAAAATCTTAATTGTGAACCATCTTTTATAGAGAAGGTTCTAAAGTGAAAGAAACATGCTTCACCTACATCAAACCGGCCAAGAAGTGTGAACCCCCGGGTTTCCACTGAACTGAGGGGATGACTTTCATTTGATAAGAGGTTCATCATGGGTTTACACATTTATTATGTAAGAGGTTCCGACATACACCATCATTCAGTGAGAGGCTTGAGATTACATTTTATAAAGAGGGCAATACTTTATGCATAAAGATATAGAGCAAGATGACAAAACTTGTGCGGGGGTGCCCCTTCCCCTGGGCTACCAGATTTGCTTCTCCAAGTACGGATAGTCGAGGTGCGGTGGCGTGGGTGGTGTGCGGAGGCCGGAGAAATCTGCACTGGCGGCTACTGGTTGACACGATGACGGTCGTGGGGGGCGCATCCCACAACAGTAGCGTGTCAGGTCTCCTCTTCCTCTGCGAAAGGTGTGGTGATTGGGATAAATCTCATGCTAAGCTCGCGCAATAACATACATTGGTGGGGCGTTCACACAAATCACATGTTGGCGGCGATGTCTTCATCTCCTACCCATCGTCCGGTGAACATCTCTGCATTCTCTATGAGCTTTCTCCAACATCTCCTATTGCCATCGTTGGGTGGCCCCTGTTGTCGTCTCTTTTGGTGTTGTTGTGTGCCCTTCCTACACAGTCCATTTGTTGGGGAATGCAGTAATTTCAAAAAAATTCTACGCACACGCAAGATCATGGTGATGCATAGCAACGAGAGGGAAGAGTGTTGTCCACGTACCCTTATAGACTGTAAGCGGAAGCGTTATGAGAACGTGGTTGATGTAGTCGTACGTCTTCACGATCCGACCGATCCAAGTACCGAACGTACGGCACCTCCGAGTTCAGCACACGTTCACCTCGGTGACGTCTCACGAACTCCGATCCAGCAGAGCTTCGAGGGAGAGTTCCGCCAGCACGACGGCGTGATGATGGTGATGATGATGCTACCGACGCAGGGCTTCGCCTAAGCACCGCTATGATATAACCGAGGTGGATTATGGTGGAGAGGGGCACCGCACACGGCTAAAAGATCAATTAATCAACTTGTGTGTCTATGGGATGCCCCCTGGCCACGTATATAAAGGAGTGGAGGAGGGGGGAGGGCCAGCCCTCCTATGGCACGCCCTGTGGAGTCCTACTCCCACCGGGAGTAGGATTCCCCCATTCCATGTAGTAGGAGTAGGAGAGAAGGAAAGGGAAAAGAGAAGAGAAGGAAGGAGGGGGCGCCGCCCCTCCCCCTAGTCAAATTCGGACTAGACCTTGGGGGGGCGCGCAGCCTCCTCTCTCTCTTTCCCCTAAAGCCCAATAAGACCCATATACTCTCCGGCGAATTCTAACTCTTCAGTACTCCGAAAAATATCCGAATCACTCGAAACCTTTCCGATGTTCGAATATAGTCGTCCAATATATCTGTGATGCCCCAAGACCAGAGCTTCAGGTGCCTTCCATGATTTCCGGGTTTCGTCGTGTGATCTGTTTGGTTCGTTGCATTCATCATTGCATCATGTGCGTTGCATCATGTCATCATGCAACCCGTTTTAAAACTCAACTAAATAAATTGCATGGATCTTTGGTCCATTTAAACCGAGTAAATTCACATGACGATTCTCTTTATAACATATCCTCCCAATATTAGGGAGCTATATCAAATATTCCTTTAATTTGGAATTTATCACAACACACTTGCAAAAATAACCCCATGCCTTTTCTACTTCAAGTTGATCCCGAAACCTTGCCGACAATTCCTTCTCCATTTATTGAGGCTCCTCCGAAAATCTTAACATTTTTGGACACTTCTAATTCCTAGTCCTTGTTCAAACCTTTGAATTAAATTCAAATGACTTTGAATTTAATTCTTGCAATCATGTCCACTCCTTTTGTTCATGGACCTTGCACATTTTTGTGAGTCCGGGGAAATTATCCCCGTGCCCAAATTCCTTCTCCAACCTTTTCTTTCTCTTATTTCTTTCTTTGCTATTTGCTGTTGTTGGCAAATAAAAAGAAATGAGAAAGAGAGAGTAGGAGAGAGCAGCCCAGCAGGCCTCTGTCCACTTCCCTCTCCACTGGGCGGCCTCCTAGGCCCAGCCACAGCCAGGCTACCCACCTTGGGACAAGGCCCATCTCTCTCTCCCCTCTAACCCTAGAGCCCGTTCCCTCTATCGGTCTCACCCTCTCCCTCGTCTCCACCCCGCCGCCGGGAGCCCCACGTTCGATCCCCCGATCCAACCTCTCCCTCTCGTTCCCCCCCCCCCCCCCCCCCGCAGCGCCGCACACGATCCCCATCTCACTCGCAACCTCTCTCACTCTCCCGATTCCATCGCCTCATCTCCCTCGATCCCCTCCTGCTTCCCTCTCGTCACCATTCTTCTTGATCTCCATGCCCAGCTCCATCCCTGCAGCTCATCTCCCTTGTTCCCACACAGCGACGCCGGCACCGAGCCCCACCAGGATCCCGTCGCCCTCACATCTCCGACATGGCAGTAGCGCCTCCTGTGCCTCCCCCTCCTCTAAGACGCCAGGGCGGTCGCTCGATGCCTGTCGTTCTCGCTTCGCTGAAGTAGGCCAGTGCCTCCGCTGTCGCCACCGACGACCATGCCACCAGACCCGCCGAAGCTGCTGCCTTGC
The DNA here is from genome assembly GCF_003073215.2 of Triticum urartu. Classification (NCBI taxonomy): domain Eukaryota; kingdom Viridiplantae; phylum Streptophyta; class Magnoliopsida; order Poales; family Poaceae; genus Triticum; species Triticum urartu. The sequence continues at coordinate 108,425,441 of NC_053028.1, forward strand.
CTCAGCGACCTCCTCCAGTCGCGCGCCCCTGCTCCCTTCTCCTCCTCACTGCTGGTTCCACCTGTGCCGGAGTACGCGAGCAGCCACAGTTCAATCCCGACGCCCGCCATGGCCCTCCTCGCGCTGCTGCTCCTTGGCTTCGTCCTCTGTCGCGACCATCTCCTCCCCCAATGCCCTTGCGGAGGCTGTTGGTGCAAGACCACCATGACACCATCTCCGGAGCCCAAGTCCGAGGACTAACGCGTTCGGGTAACTCGTCAAGTACACCTTCGTAAAGATCGATGGTTGGACAAGCACCGTTTGCGCGGATTACGTCAAGTACCACGACGATCGTCGAGTCCGCCAAGTTCCACTACCAATGAACATTTTGGAATCGCCAAGTCAAACTACAACGCGAAGACCATGTACAACTACTGATCCCGTGGATGTCACCAAGTACCCCATCGGCAAGACCGATGCCCGAACAATCACACCGGCTCTTTGGATTTCGGCAAGACCCTCGACGACCGACGCATAGTACCACTACGTTTGCCATGTACATCTACGCTAGACCGGACCGATAAGTCTGAAGAAGCAAGTACCACTCCGAACCATGTACGGCACCATCGTCGAAGACCCGTGTAACGCAAGCGTCAAGTTCAACTACCGTCGCGTGAACCACTACTTCTACTACCGTGAACGACTACTTCCACTACATCGCGAGAACGTCTACTTCCACTATGAGCTCGAACCGCCTCGAAAACGCACGCTTCAAAGGTATAATCGCCGGGACGACCGTCCGAGAACAATTGCTTGTGTTGTATGAGATGCACCCTTTGTCTGCACCGTGTCCGTAGTGTCTCTCGCTTCCATGCCATCGACTCGTGGGAACCCGGTAACTGGGATCACCCCACCATCTTATGCACGCTCCCGCCACACTACCTTTTCCACCGGTATCTCCGTGAGCTACCGGAACCGATATGGTGCCGTGGCATCATTTTCGGTTTCATCGCCGTGGCACCCTTTCTTTCCACCACGGTGACAAATGCTTCATATTTTGCTTGTCAACATTTGCATAAAACTTGCACATGTCATCCGCATCATGATAACAACTTTTAAGATGTTTAAAATTGTTGTCTGCTTTAATTTGCTAGATGCATATGGGGTTTTACCGGATTTGTTGTTTGTTATATCCGGCACCATTTAAATTGTTTAGATAGTATAGTTTTGTTATACTTCGCCATCTTGTCATGTTAATCAACATTTAATATTGTTGGGTACATAAACGAGAGAGAACTAAATAATTGATGTAGTGTTCCGTCAATGTGCAACTCCGTTGCATATTGAGCTCCACTTAATTTGTAGTATTGTTTGTTGCACTTTGCCATGGCATGCCTCATTAAACCGAACATGCATCATACTTGGTTGTGCATCATGCCATGTTTTTGTGATGGTTGTTTACTATATTGCTTGCTTGTTTCTGGGTTGCTTCCCTCGTTAGCTTCGGTTTCGTTCCGGAGTTGTGAGGATCCGTTCGACTACGTCTGTTTGTCTTCTTCATGGGCTTGTTCTTCTTCCTTACGGGATTTCAAGCAAGATGACCATACCCTCAAAATCACTTCTATCTTTGCTTGCTAGTTGCTCGCTCTATTGCTATGCCGTGATACCTACCGCTTGCTATATCATGCCTCCCATTTTGTCATGTCAGCCTCTAACCCACCTTTCCTAGCAAACCGTTGTTTGGCTATGTTACCGCTTTTGCTCAGCCCCTCTTATAGCGTTGCTAGTTGCAGGTGAAGATGAAGTTTGTTCCATGTTGGAACATGGATATTGTTGGGATATCATTATTATCTCTTATTTACTTAAATGCACCTATATACTTGGTAAAGGGTGGAAGGCTCGGCCTTATACCTGGTGTTTTGTTCCACTCTTGCCGCCCTAGTTTCCGTCATACTGGTGTTATGTTCCTTGATTTTGCGTTCCTTACGCGGTTGGGTGTTATGGGAACCCCTTAACAGTTCGCTTTGAATAAAACTCCTCCAGCAAGGCCCAACCTTGGTTTTAGATTTGCCTAATAACCTATCACCTTCCCTTGGGTTCTGCAGACTCAAGGGTCATCTTTATTTTAACCCCCCCGGGCCAGTGCTTCTCTAAGTGTTGGTCCGAACTAGAGCCACTTGCGGCGCCACCTCGGGGAAACTTGAGGGCTGGTTTTAGCTGTACGTAGTGTTCATCTGGTGTTTCCCTGAGAACGAGATATGTGCAACTCCTATCGGGATGTCGGCGCATCGGGCGGTCTTGCTGGTCTTGTTTTACCATTGTCGAAATGTCTTGTAACCGGGATTCCGAGACTTATCGGGTCTTCCCACGAGAAGGAATATCCTTCATTGACTGTGAGAGCTTGTGATGGGCTAAGTTGGGACACCCCTGTAGGGTTTTGAATTTTCGAAAGCCGTGCCCGCGGTTATGGGCAGATGGGAATTTGTTAATATCCGGTTGTAGAAAACTTGACACTTAACTTAATTAAAATGAATCAACCACGTGTGTAGCCGTGATGGTCTCTTCTCGGCGGAGTCCGGGAAGTGAACACTGTTCTCGTGTTATGCTTGAACGTAAGTAGTTTCAGGATCACTTCTTGATCACTTCTAGTTCACGACCGTTGCATTGCTTCTCTTCTCGCTCTTATTTGCGTAAGTTAGCCACCATATATGCTTAGTGCTTGCTGCAGCTCCACCTCACTACCTTTTCCTACCCATAAGCTTAAATAGTTTTGATCTCGCGGGTGTGAGATTGCTGAGTCCTCGTGACTCACAGATACTTCCAAAACAGATGCAGGTGCCAATGATGCCAGTGCAGGTGACGCAACCCAGCTCAAGTGGGAGCTCGATGAAGACCTTGATCGTCGTTTTGTTTCGCTTACTGTTGATCAGTAGTGGAGCCCAGTTGGGACGATCGGGGATCTAGAATTTGGGGTTGTCTTCTTTTATTTTGGTTCCGTAGTCGGACCTTGTTTGTATTCTGGACGATGTATGTTTAACTTGTATTTGTGTGAAGTGGCGATTGTAAGCCAACTCTTTATCCCTTTCTTATTCAGTACATGGGGTTGTGTGAAGATTACCCCTCTTGCGACAAACCTACCATGCGACTATGCCTCTAAGTCGTGCCCCGACACGTGGGAGATATAGCCGCATTGTGGGTGTTACAAGTTGGTATTAGAGCCTTCCCCGACTTAGGAGCCCCCTGCTTGATCGAATCGCTGACGTTGTTGAGTCTAGAACAAATGTTTTGAGTCTTAGGGTTATATATCGGAGAGTAGGATTCTTTTTACTCCTCAGTCCCTTCGTCGATCTGGTGAGGCCTCCTGACGTAGAAGTTTTGACTCTTCTGACCTCAAATTTCATGAAAAAAATTTAGGATCATGCGGGTATCTTGGAATCGTTCCGATAGTCTTGTGACGAGAACATTGTTCTTGGTGCCTCCTGACATTTAGGGGTAGTGGCAGTGTCCCGGGGAGTTGAGCTCCGAGGTGTTGTCGTCCCAATTTTATCGTTGCAGTTCTGGAATACCTGAGTTTCGCCGACATAGAAAATCTCTTTTATGCAGTTGTTGGTGAGATAACCTCGATGCCACCCAGTACTGGGCCGGGAGTTCGGGAGTATTGCCATAACTCGTATAACGGATGCTTTTCGAAGGTTGAGGTAAATGATTTTCGAAGGTTTCTTGGTTATGTGTTGAAGGATGGATACAGCTGGATGTAGGAATTGTTAGTTTGGGTGAGATATTATGCTTCCCCTGTATCCCCAACACCTGATTGCATAACCAGAAAGTTTCGGGAGTTTATAAGTGGGAATTCAAGTATCACGTAGGAATTCTTTCCAACAGACACATGATATGATATGGAATCTATCATATGTTTGTTTCGGCTTATTTTGCAACCCAATCCATTGTTTTGTTTTGTTTTGAGTTGTGGTATTCGAGTTGCTTCAATGTCAAGTGTTGATTCCATACCTTTCCTAAGCGGTATTCTCATATTTCTATGTGAATACTAATCCTTCATGATAATCGAGACTGTCATGTTAATTCTTTTCCAACCGGCGCGTTTCTCTTCAAGTGGATCTGATCATTTTCAATATCCGCATGATCAATTCTAAGTTCTCTCAACGGTGTTTGTTTCATCCGTCCCAAGTTGCTTTTGTTTTACCCACCCTCCCACCCTTTTTCTTCAAGGACTCAGATTTCTTATTCAAGTACCCTTTTATTGATGGGAAGTCTCTCCATTCTTTTCCGTCAATGTTTTTATCCGGTGATTCCCAGGAAGATACTAACGGAGCTTCTAGTTCATTATTCTTCGTTCTCTTTTCTTCTCCGGTGGATTCAAGTCAAGCTTTGTCGATCATATCCTTTTCTCATTTCAAATGTTTTCCCATGCCGGTACACCTCTTAATCGCTCACCTCTCTCTATTCACATCCGAAGTGCTGAAGATATCTCAGAAGATTAAAGTTTCCATTATCAATTCGCTCAAGTTCTTTTGAGGATGTTATCTTATTCAAGCCATTTAATTCAACCGATGCAATATCCCTTTCAAGTAATCGTTCAACGGTGTTTCCTTTTGTGTGGGCCCTAACCCACAGGTCTTTTCCTAGGATCTTACCTGACTCTTCTAATTTTCTGGAGTAATTTTCGAATTCCTTTCAAAATATGACGTAAGTATGAATTGTCATCAGTCATATGTCTTTCTCTAATATCTCTCAAATCCTTTTCGTCGTTGGTTCAACATTTCCATTCTTCATTCTGGAGTGCCTCAATAATTCATGACGGTGTTTCTCGTCGTCATTCTCGGATTTTGAGGACCGCAGAGTTTTTCCTCCAAATCTTATCCATTCTCTCAAAGATTCGTGATTCTAGCTTGGTGCCATCCTCTCATAATTGTTTTCGAGAATTCTTTTCAACCATCCGAAGCATTTCAGGAGTTGTGCTCCTTTCTCGATCATCCGGAGCCCATCATCTCATAATTATTCATTCTCAGCTTTCAGCTATTGTTCTCCAAATCTTACCGGTGCATCGCTCAAGTATTCTCTAGTCAGTTCATGATCTCTTCGTTTCACTTGTATCTAATTTCTCTCAAGTATTTTCATTCGTTTCTAATTCTTCCCGATGCTTCTTTATCTTTTCTTCGTTCATTTTCAATTCTTACGGTGGTTCATTCAAGATTTCTCTTCCTTCGTTATTGTATCAATTTATTCGTTGTTTCAATCCTACCGGTGGTTCGTCAAAGACCGTCTCAAGTTTGCACTATATCTATCTTAATCTTTTTTACGAGAATAAGTAGTATGCCAAATCCGTTGCTTGTCATCAAGTTAAGTTGATGAAGGATAAACATACAGTAAATTTTATTCTTGTTTCCTTGAGGTGATTTAATTCTTTTCTTCCGGAGTTCGTTCATGATATCAAATTCTTGGTTCCAAGTTGCTTCATCTTTTCTTTTCCAGAGTTTCAAGCTTCCCATTTTATCTCGTCGTGAAGCTCCATCTAAATCATCGCAAGGCTTCACCTTGTGTTCTCAACTTCTCTTTCTTTTATCATCATTTTGTTACCGGAGTTCTTCATTGAGGTTCTGCATGGTGGTTCGTCAAGGATTCATTCCATTCTTCAATTGTTCTTCAAGATTTCTCTCGGAGCTAAGATCCGCCAAGCTATACTCTTAAATAAACATGGTGATCAACACATGTCTTGCTTTGAGGAGTTCAAGCATTCTCCATCTTGCATTCCATAGTGCAATTCTTTCTATCTTATCTTTTGAGGTGCTGCTATGTCATTGTTGATAATTTCCCTTCGTATTTCATGATTCACAAGTTTTCAATAGTGACATATCTAAATCCATCATTTTCTCTTTGTTCAAGACATCGATTCAACCAATCAATCTCTTCATTGGAGTTAGATTGGGTTTTATTTCACCTAAAGCTTTCCCTAAGGATTGTTCCTATTTATGGTGATTATAAATGATCCAAGTTCTTCATTTATCCTCTCGGTGAAATAAGTTTCTCATCTCCTTGTTCATATCAATCCAATCTATTGTTTTTCATTAGTGGCAGAATTTCACCTCGAGATTTCGACATGTTTTCCATAAGCCCACAACAAGCTTAATCTTTTCATTGTTGGTTTTCCAACAACTCCGTTCGACCCTTCTCCTAAAGATGCTTTTTCAAGCTCATTTGAGGTAGAAGATGTTGTTTTCTCCTCCGTTCTTTTGATTCCATTCTTACATTTGTTCCAGAGGCAGTGTGTTGTTGGTTTCATCAAGTATCCTCTCATCTTGTCAAGATCATATTTTATGCCTTCCTTTTCCAACCGGAGTGTTATCGTAATTGATCTTTATCGTTCCTTGTACATTTCGTTGCTACCGGAGTGCTTGCATGTACTTCTTGTACATTGTAACACTTTTCTTATGTCTTTCAACCTACAAGGTTCTAGTAAGGTTCCTTGTTTCTCTTATCTAACGGAGTGTTTTCAACTTCGTTCATCTCCGTTGTATTCTTTTCTCAAAATTGTTTAACATATCAAGGTTTGTGGTTTCACTCGTTTGTCCAAGAAGCAACTTAGTTTTACCTCTTCTCTTCCTCTTCCATTTCTCTCCGGTGCCATCCTAGATCTCGGGACGAGATCCTCTCGTAGTGGTGGAGTGTTGTGACACCCCAAGACCGGAGCTTCAGGTGCCTTCCATGATTTCCGGGTTTCGTCATGTGGTTTGTTTGATTCGTTGCATTCATCATTGCATCATGTCATCATGCAACCCATTTTAAAACTCAACTAAATAAATTGCATGGATCTTTGGTCCATTTAAACCAAGGGAATTCACATGGTGATTCTCTTTATAACATATCCTCCCAATATTAGGAAGCTATATCAAATATTCACTACAAAAAAAGACACATCCGTGACATTTTGGGCCGAACAATTTTTTTTTCTGTCATACATATGACACTTCTATGACGATAATTGTGACAAAACCCGGTATCATCATAGATGTGGTGGGCTCCTACTTCTATGACAAAAAATCATGACAGAAAATGGGATTTTCATCCTGGGCGGGCCGGAGACGCAGCTGCATGACATTCTTTGGGCCGTCCATGACGGAAAAAACCGTGGTAGAAGCGAGGGGGAGGAAAATTTCGGGGAGTTCCCTGTTACGGTGGGAGGTCGGGGGCCGAGCGATGCGCGTTTCTCTCATACACGTACGCACGTGTGTGCAAGGCGTTGGCTCTAACTGAACCCGAGCGAGGCGTTGGGCTCTAACTGAACCCGAGCGATTGCACTGCTGGCTACGCGTTACTGAACCCGAGCGATCGATCGATGGATGTTAACTGAACCCGATCGAGCGATTCCTTCGCTACTGCTGCTAACTGAAGTCGATCGATGCTGCCTCTGGGATGAACAGTGAGCGTTGCGGGGGGTTTGGATGAATAGTGAGCGGTGGCGTTGCCTCTGGATGAACAGGACCCCGTGGTGTGGTGGAGGGCTGGATGAACAGTAGATGGTGGAGGGGTGCCCGTGGAGGGGTGGTTGAACAGGACCCCATGGTGTGGAGGGGCTGGATGAACAGTAGACGGTGGAGGGGTTCTTGAACAGTAGCCGGCGGAGTAGCACGCGGTGGAGGCTGGATGAACAGGAGCCCGTGGAGGCTAGAGGAGGTCGACGGTGGAGATGAACAGTATCCCGTGGAGTCCTGTTTTGCGGTACGCCACACCCCTCCCGATGAACAGGACCCCCGTTTCAACCGTAGGAGGTCCGTTTCGTCCGTTTTGCGGTACGCCACACCCCTCCCGATCAACAGGACCCCCGTTTTGACTGTAGGAGGTCCGTTTCCTCCGTTTTGCGGTACGCCACACCCCTCCCGATCAACAGGACCCCTGTTTCGACCGTAGGAGGTCCGTTTCCTCCGTTTTGCGGTACACCACACCCCTCCCGATCAACAGGACCCCGTTCCGAACGTAGGAGGTCCGTTTCCTCCGTTGTGCGGTACGTCAGGCCTCGTTTCCATCGCCTGTTCCGTCCAAGCCCTCCCGATGAACACGACCACACATTCCGTTCCGACCCAGCCGGTTGGCTCCCACGCGTTCCGTTGCCTCCCAATGAACACTACGCATTCCGTTGCCTCCCCATGAACATGACACATTCCGTTACCTCCCCATGAACACGACGACGACGCTATTTCTCCGTTTCGACCCAGCCATGTACACGAGTCCTGGCCGTACATATGCGCGAGTAGGCGTTCGAGACCCCGCCCGTATGTACACATACGTGGCCGTATTTTCTTTCTTGCACCCTGGCTGTTGTACGTACGTGTACATGCTACGTGCACGCCTCTACTACGACACGTACACGCCTCTACTACGACACGTGCGCACCTCTACATCCACCAGTATATATGTACATACACGTTCGCGACTAGAATGACAACGCTATGTACGCTTCGACCAGGTGGGTCCCGGCTGTCGGGCACTTCCTTGCCTGCGAAGATGTAGCTGGTGGGTCCCAGCAGTCAGGGGGGCGAATCGTTTTTTTGCCCGGACGCACTTCCTTGCGTGCGAAGATGTAGCTGGTGGGTCCCAGCAGTCAGGGGGGAAACGTTTTTTTTGCAAAATATGGTGGCCCGTCCGGTGGGTCCCCGCTGTCAGGTGGAGAAATAATTATTTTGCACGTAATAAGGAGGCACTTCCTTGCTGCGGCCGTGGACCCAACTGTTAGCCTCTCCACGTACAGTCCACGTCCGATGGAAGCCGGTCCTTGACCACGTTGACCACGCCGCGCCGAGAGCACCAGGGCGGTGGACGACGGCGAGGCCTAGGAAGGGGACGACACGGAGCCGGGGAAGACGCGGCAGTGGATGCCCACGCGTAGAGGAGTACGAGGGTTCACTGGTTTGCTGCGGTGTGAGGCTGCCATCACCATAGAATAACAGGGGGTGTGGGTGAGCAGAGGGATGGCCTGGCCAGCGGTGGGAGTAGTAGGGGGCGGTGAGGACTCCGCTGCATCGCAGCCGACCACGGGAGGAAGGAGCACGAGGCACGACCGGCGCTAGTTTGGGCGGCTGGAGCAAGAAGACCAGAGGTTGAAGAAGCACTACGGCCGTTGGATGGACATCGTATGGTCACTGGAGCTAGAATCGTGCATATTGACTAAGTTGACAAAGCCCTTCGTCCCCGTCAACTTAGTAGGACCACAAGTGAGCCTGCCACTATACTGGGTCCCAGCTAACAGGGGGGTATTCATTTTTTTTATGTGTAATAAGGAGGCACTTCCTTGCGTGCGAAGATATAGCTGGTGGGTCCGAGCTGTCAGTGGTGGTAACATTTTTTCGCGAAATACAGAGGCCCTTTTGGTGGGTCCATGATGTCAGGTGGGGGAATCATTATTTTGCGCATAATAAGGAGGCATTTCCTTGCGTGCGGCCATGGACCCAGCTGTCGGCCTCTCCACGTACAGTCCACTTCAGATGCATGTCGGTCATTGACCACATTGACCAGGCCGCGCCGAGAGCACCAGAGCGGTGGACGACGGCGAGGCCTAGGAAGGGAACGACATGGAGGCAGGGAAGACTCGGCAGTTGTTTCCCACGCAGAGGGGAGTACGACTGTACGAGGGTTTACTGGTTCGTCTGCCGTCGCCGGAGAATAACAGCAGGTGTGGGTGAGTAGAGGGATGGCTAGGCCAGCAATGGGAGTACGGTGGGGCGGTGAGGCCTGCGCGGCAGTAGAGCCGGCCGCGGGGAGGAGGGAGCAGGCAGTCCCGCCGATGCTTGTTTGAGCGGCTGGAGCAGGAAGAGCAGAGATTGAAGAAGCACGACGGTCGTTGGATGGCCATCCAACAATCACTGCTTGTGCATCAACCTTTTTTTAGGAAAGCCTCAAATCTGTGGAAAATAGCATACAACCCATCTGCCATTATTTCTAATAATTTACAGCCCATTTGCTAATTATTAAGGTTTTTTGGAGCACATATTCTTTTTGTTAGCATTACAGCCCATATTGTGGCCACGGTTAAAAAATTATGCGAAATTTTGCATATTTCGGTGCGGTCGGAACTGTTTTTAATCCCGAAATTTCGACTCACATTCAAACTGATTTTAAAAATAAATGTATATCAATATAAAATCCAACAAATTCTCCACGCATAAAAATTAATATAATTTAAAATCTTGAAATGAAAAAAGATATTTGAAACTAATTGCCGGTTTGATATATTTTAAAAATGTACAACTCATTTCTCATTACTGATAGGCCATTTTCTCGGCCAGCTGAATGAAGCTCTCCTCATTTTGAAAGATTTGCAGCCCAACAGGCCTGACAAAGCGACTTACTTGGCAAATCACAAATAAACTGGGTTGTGGCCGTGGACCCAGCTGTCAGTCCATTTGTTTTTTAGTCCATTTGGTGGGGTGGGTGAAACAATGATGTAGCATCTATGCAGCCTGTTTAAATTCCATTTGCATTTTTCTCAAAATCCGCGGACTTGTTGGGCTGGGTGAAAATATCATGTTGGGCTAGACGGAGAAATGTTATAAAAATATAAACACATGATTGCACATCAGTAAAATCTTTGCAAGCTTATGTACGCAATCACTAGGAGTTAACTTGCCAAGTTATATATAAACAATTATTATTATTATTTTGTAAGAACTTTCAACTTACGAAATAAAATATCATTTTAATTTGATGAGTTAATAGTATGTGGGTTATTATAATTTTTTTAGGCTAGACGTGGGACACTTGAGTTGGTTCTAGGGGAAAGTACTGGGAGAAACTCAGTTTACATCGAAAAAGAAAGTGGGAGAAAATGCAGAGACCTGCTGGGTCCACCTGAGGAGGGGAATATGTTGGGAGGAAGGAGATTCAAAGCACGGCAACCGGGTGAACTTGTTTTTTTACGGACAAGTGAACTAGTTTACATACATAAGCAAATAGCCACTAAAAAAAGCAATCAGGTTAATGGGTTCTTAAAAGAAATATTTCGGAAAAAACAGATAATTACGACACATAGGCTAATGCATGAAACACTCAGATGATAAAGGTGCTTATAAACAGATAAAGTACAACATCTAGACCTTCCTGGCACGCTTGATCATGACGCTGCGGCTGTCCGTGTACTCGTCGGTTACGGGAAGCAGACACGCCCTCATGTCCAAGATCTGACTGTACATGTCGTAGCATGCGTATGCGTCCTTGGCCGCGTAGGTTATGTTGGCTAGATTCAGAGGTACCTCCCACGTGTTCAGGCCGTCTTCTTTCATGTTGGCGTATCTGGGGTCGATGATGGTCTCAGCGAGGTCAACCACGGAGTCCTTCTCCTGCCCGTTGCCGATGATCTTGTATTTCTTCTAGATGTCGACAAGCTTGTTGCACCAGATGGCCGAATCGTCGCATTCTTCCTTCTCTCCACCGTAGCGAAGGTGCAGTCGGCGCTGCCGATGAAACGGGCGAATGCTCCAGAACTTGGTGCAGCCATAGGACTAAGGCGAGGCAGAGCTTCACCGAGTCCGTATCATTGGTGTACATCACATTCAACTTGGTACAGCCATAGGACTGAACGGCGAACTCAAAGGGGAACTCCTAGCTAAAGTCCATATCCAGCAGGCTCACCCCTAGGATCGCCATTGGAGTCTCTTCGAGTGAACGACTGTGTAGGTGGCGGCAGCAGTTCGTTTTTCAGATCTTGGGGAACTGGATTCAACAGTAAGCTGAGTGTGTATAGGCGACAACAGTTACTACCCCTCCCTCGTCCGCTGCACGCCCGGCAGAAGATGCACCCTCGGCCACACGTCGGTTCACGAGCGGGTCTATATTGGTACTGTAATACATGGAGTTAGTGGTCACTTTACTTAAATTTAATTAGCCTTAATAGAAATTTGTACTTAAAACAAGCAATGCATTCGCTCGTTCTATCAGTGCCACAGGATCAACATGCACAACAATTGGAATTATTATTCTTAGGACGCACACAATCAACACATTCGTCGCACTTTCACAAAGATAATACTACCAAGTTTGAACTGTTTGTTATGGTTGTTGTCCTCTGCATCATCATGCCGTGTTTCCCAGCTTGCAAGATTCAGAACTAACAAATAAGATCCAAATAATAAGTACAACAAAGATGCCTACAGATCTCATTGAATCCCAGCTTGCAAGATTCAGAACCAACAAATAATATCCAAATAATAAGTACAACAAAGATGCCTACACATCTCATTGATTCCCAGCTTGCAAGATTCGGAACCAACAAATAAGATTCAAATAATAAGTACAACAAAGATGTCTACACATCTCACTGATTCCCAGCTTGCAAGATTCAGAACCAACCCATTAGAGCCTTTTGATAAAGTGAATATCGGGATTAAATCCATCTTGGCTAGCCATGTCATACAATCGAAGAACTTGGCGAATGCTCTTGACCGTCACAACATCTGTAGTTGAGTATTCCTGTTTGCACAGCATGTTTGCACAGCACAAACAAGGAGACAAGAGAGCATGATTTCGCTTTAATAGCGGCCTCCTTGAACTCAACCTCCAGCTCTACTTGGATGAGGTCTGCCTGGAGTTCCATGATTCAATTCATGTGCCTTTTTCTACAGTTCACCTGAAATGAAGCAATGATTGCATCATTTAGCTAGCAAGAAGTACTTGCTCTTGTGAGTTGGCAGGTTCTTCTTTAGTAGTTGCACTAAAATTGAGGAACATTAAGGTTGGCTGTCCGGCTCATGTAAGGTGCAACTATAATTTTCTTATCCTTTTGTGCAGTTTCACTAAAATAAAGTGCCATTGTGGTGACAATGACGACTCCATCTTGCAAAGGCTAATAAAATGTTGCACGAGATTACCAGCAGAACTTGACGGAGATTTTGGAAACTCCAATCACCATTTTGTGCAGTTCCACCAAAATTGAGAGATGTTTCCCACGTGACATTTTAGTTGAACTGCGCAAGACACTCATTCCAAAAAAAAGTGTTTTGTGCAGTTCACCAAAAGGTCACAATAGCAACAAGGTGAAATGGATATCCATATTTGCACAAAAAGATAGAAAGTAAACAGTTGCTGGTCAATAAGAATATACAAAACATATACAAAATGAAAAGAAGCATCTTAATTATCTTCATGGCAATCATGCAAGGACAATTGACATTTTAAAACGTCAGCAATGCTTCATGTTACCAGAAGCATTACGATCAACAATGAGATTCCTCAAATATGGGATTACTTTAATGGTGGCATTGCTTGTTTACCAGACACAGTAAATCAACAACAGCTAAAGAGTTGGTTTAAGGGCATGGGACCGTGGGGACACCAGGACACTCCGCAGCGTAAAGTAGCAACTTACTTATCATACTAGGGAAAACAGCATGAGTGCCATTGTACTATGTGAGGGCAGCAAATCTAATCCTAAAGACCTTTTACTATGTGAGGGCAGCAAATCTAATCCTGGAGACCTTTTACTATGGGAGGGCAGCAAATCTAATCCTGGAGACCTTTTACTATGTGAGGGCAGCAAATCTAATCCTGAGACCTTTTACTATGTGAGGGCAGCAAATCTAATCCTGGAGACCTTTTACTATGTGATGGCAGCAAATCTAATCCTGGACATACTTTGTTGACTTGTCCACCTGCCGCCACTTTCTATCCTTTTTTTAACCAATAATAGATCTGTTCCTTATCCAGTTTGTACTGTGTTTTCCCATTATTTCCCTTTTCAACCAAGAGACCGGTTGGGTATCCAGTCTCTACTACTTTCACCATATTATTTCCTCTTTGAATCAAGTCCTAGATTGATGCTACAACTTTCCCCCCTTTCTTCCTTGTTTGAACAAAGCCCTAGATTCGAATGCATGAAGTAGCTTTACCTCTAATAATACTAAAAATTTAGATGGCTTTGGAAGAGCTGATGGGAGTAGAAAAAGATGCACATTCAGACACGTGGGAAGCAGGGGCAGTAGAGCAAGGCCACTTTCGAAGAACTTATACCTGAGGGTCGCCGGGATGTCGGCAGCGGCAGGTCGGATCTACGGACAATACGGCGGGGAGGAAGAAGGGTCGGAGGACCTCCTGAGCCGGCCATGTGTCGGAGAGAATGGCACGGGCAGAGGATCGGGCCCCTCCAGCAGCTGTGGGTTTCCTCCCTCGGCGGCGATGACCGCGTGAACAGTGCACCTTTTAGTCCTCTACACACACCGGCCGAAGGGATCCGGCCGGATCTGTGACCAGTGGTGAGCAGAGAGAAAATGTCGCTACCGCTGTCTTGTTTATATCTGGAAAGGATGAGAAAATGAAGAGAGCAGCCCTAGTAAAGCATGCGCTCAGGCCCCTGCGTCCATATATAGTGGAGTGATTATCTTTTATCTCTCCACAACAAGCATTTCAATTTGTGTACGTGGCATTAAAGAAAAGAAACTCTCTATTTAAGGTGACTACTGTACGACTCCTACTTACTACTAGTAGTACTACAATATTGTTCACTTGTGCTCCACGCCCCTCCATTCATTGAACAACCCCACGGGTGAATAAACATACAGTAAGTACTGTATTTATATAGAACGAACAAGCTCGAACTATTTTCGCGTAGTTAAAAGTTGAGGGCGGGGCTTTTCCCGGGCAGTACGCGCGGCAGTTTTCGGGTAGGGCCAGAAGACTATTTTAAAAAGAATTAACTTCGAGATGGCCACATAGCATGGAGCCGACCCCAACGATTTTAAGCTTATAGGCACGGTACACGCTATCCTAGACTACTATACACATGAAACTGCCACACGAGCGTCCGGGCTGCGCTTGGCTCTTTGCCTCTTCGGGAAGTCGAACAATGATGGAATACTACTGCACTGGAGGAGTACTACAGTACGCTTCTGGCCATCTGACACCGATTGAACTGCTGCATGTCCACCGCGTGCGGGCGGAAGAGCGTGTAGCGAAAGCTTCTCCTAGTCTTGCCAGCCACCACGCTCATGGGTGAGGGAGGGACGCTCCTGCGTTTGCGTGTATGACAGGTGGGACCTACAGGTGTGTGGCCAACCTGTCATACAGCCAAAGGCAGGTGCAGTTAAGTCCGCGAGGGAGAGGATAATCAAACTTGTCGTTGATGTACGAGTTGACGCGACACATCAAAGCACTGCACTTGATATATTTCAATAATTTGCGTGTGTGACTCCCAGATGCAGAGGTCGGGGGTCATCATCCTCCTTTTCGAGAAAAAACAGACGCGTGTGTGAGAGGACGAGTGCGTGCATGCACCTCTTCTCTTCCTGTATAACGTACTACTAAACTCAGAGTACAAGTTTTTGTGGGTGGCACGATGGTGCGTGCGAGAAGTCCTGAGAGATAGGTTTAATGCATTAATTGCAATGCATGCATGCATAAAGTACATGCATTGGTCAATTTTCTATTAATACTTGCATGCGATGATTTAATGCACCTTGGAATCTGAACATGTGTTGGGGAACAACCAAATTGAGCCTTATAAAACGGAAAAACTAAAATTTTGAGATAAGCCCTATAAAACCGGAAAGGAGGGAGTAGAAAAAGAAGTACTCCATCCGGGAATAGTGCCGCACTTCGAAACTAGAACCGTCAATAAATTTTGAGCTTGCGTCTTGTCACATTCCAAATTACTCCACACTATATTGAATTGCAAACCTGTTCACACCGATCACAACCTAAACGGTTTCCCACTTAGGAGCGTATTAGTACTCGGTTATAAATACTAGTATGCCAAGATGACTGCACATTCCTCCTCAACTCCTCATCCAGAAAAACAAACAAGTCATTCAGCATCCTTCCCTTGCGTCTGCCATGGCCATCGTGAGTTCTGGGTCGAGAGATTGCCACCAGAGAGAGGCGAGCATGGAAGCGGAAGCATGAGAGATGTCCCGCCTCGCTGCGAGAGCAGCCGACATGTCCTGCCGCGCGGAAGTAGTAGCACAGAGGTCCCGCCGCGCTGCTGAAGCAGCACTGAGGTCCCGCCGCGCCATCGATGCAGCAGACTGGTCTGGCCGCGCCGCGGAAGCAGCAGAGATGTCCCGCCGTGCCACGAATGCAGCAGAGATGTCCCGCCGCGCCGCGGCGGCCTGGGAAAATTTCTCGCGGGTAGGCGGCGACTGGTACAGGCGCATGCATGCGATCGTCCATAGCCAGATGGATCAGATCTCCGGCTCGGCGAGGTTGCAGGACGACATGATAGCCTCATTTGAACAGGCTACCGGCGTCATCCGGCAACTAAGGGAGGGCAATGAGAGCCTCTGAGCCGAGGGCGACCTGCTGAGGGAGAAGATCGTCCGAAGTGCAGACTTGCAGGAGGAGACCAGTGCCTTGTTGAAGAAACTTATGGACGAGAATGACATGCTCCGCAACAAGCGCCAAAGGCTGGTGGAGGAATCCGTGGATGTTCTCAAGTAGCGTCTTGAGGACACGAAAGAGCTCATCGCCACTCGCCGCGGAGACTAGTTTCCTGGTTTCTTTTGATGTAATAATTGGATTAGGATGTGGATTGTGTCGTCGGTTTGAAATATTGGGTTCTAGCGCGGATGTTTGGCCTTTGTTGGCCTCTTGGGGTGTTGCGATTTCAATCTGGTAGCTTTTAGTCCTTCATGTTAGGCTGGAGTTGTGATGAACTTCTTGTGAATTGTGGTGGTTTTTAGTAATGAAAATCGGAAGGGGCAAGCCCTTCTTTGATCAAAAAAAATTAATCATCCTTATATATTCATCAGTCTTGCTATAAGTCGGAGTAGATGCTATATAGGTCCGTCGGATCTTACATCAAGATCTATGCTTTCAGATTTTCTTTTCTCTCTCTTAAATCTTAGTCGAGTGAGACATAGCCACGCCATTAAATAGAAGCTCGGGCGCCATTAATGGAGACCTTGGGAGAGAGGTGGACGGCAGATGGAGGTCAAAGGGCTCTCCTCCCGATAAGCACGCGCAGGGGTCTGATCGCACGCCTCTCGTACTCAAATAGCTACCCTGCACGGCGCCTCCTAGCTAATAAAAAATGGGGACACATGGCGGCACGTAAATGGTACTAGCAAGTAGAACGCCCATGGTTTCAATAATACTTGTGTTTCCGATTGTAACGTGACAGCACTTGTTCCAAAATGACTTTGTTGATTGTTAATGTGTGTGCCTTCGCAAATTAGACTGCAAATTTACCACAGCATGTTGGTGCCATGTCATGGCACCAAGCCAAGTTTCACTATTTTCATGCGTGTTTTGGATTTACAGGAATTAAAAAACTAAGTTTCTCAATGTTTCCAATCCAGCCACGACGACCAGAATTTTGAATTTCATTCCCATTTCTTGCATGGAACCTAGAAATTTACTCGAGGACACACATGTGATTTTTCAACCAACTTTGGTGCACCGGAACATGTGCTTGTATGCACACAAAGGTGACACGTTCCCTCCCAGAACCACGAGCCTTCTTGAGAGAAGCTCCGATTTGTAAGAAGCTTATACCAAAATTTGTTCCTATTCGGCCAATTTTTTTTACCATGACATGACACCATGCCAAGTTTCATGATTTTAAAACCAAGTTTATCAATGTTCTCAACCAAGCCACGATGCCCAGATGTTTGAATTTTATTCTCATTTTTTGCATGGGACCTACTCCCTGCTACCTCTTGAGCTTGCGTTGGATTTCCCCGAAGAGGAAGGGATGATGCAGCAGAGTAGCGTAAGTATTTCCCTCAGTTTTTGAGAACCAAGGTATCAATCCAGTAGGAGGCCACGCTCAAGTCCCTTTTACCTGCACAAAACGATAGCTACTTGCAACCAATGCGATTAGGGGTTGTCGATCCCTTCACAGTCACTTACGAGAGTGAGATCTGATAGATATAATATTTTTGGTATTTTTGGTATAGAGATGCAAAGTAAAAAAAGCAAAGCAAGATTAAAGTGATGGAGATTGATATGATGAGAATAGACCCCGGGGCCATAGGTTTCACTAGTGGCTTCTCTCAAGAGCATAAGTATTCTACGGTGGGTGAACAAATTACTGTTGAGCAATTGACATAATTGAGCATAGTTATGAGAATATCTAGGCATGATCATGTATATAGGCATCACGTCCGTGACAAGTAGACCGAAACGATTCTGCATCTACTACTATTACTCCACTCATCAACCGCTATCCAGCATTCATCTAGAGTATTAAGTTAAAAACAGAGTAACACCTTAAGCAAGATGACATGATGTAGAGAGATAAATTCATGCAATATGAAATAAACCCCATCTTGTTATCCTCGATGGCAACGATGCAATACGTGCCTTGCTGCCCCTTCTGTCACTGGGAAAGGACACCGCAAGATCGAACCCAAAGCTAAGCACTTCTCCCATGGCAAGAACTACCAATCTAGTTGGCCAAACCAAACGGATAATTCGAAGAGACTTGCAAAGATAAACAATCATACATAAAAGAATTCAAAGAAGATTCAAATATTATTCATAGATAGACTTGATCATAAACCCACAATTCGTCGGTCTCAACAAACACACCGCAAAAAGAAGAAGATTACATCGAATAGATCTCCACGAGAGAGGGGGAGAACTTTGTATTGAGATCCAAAAAGAGAGAAGAAGCCATCTAGCTACTAACTATGGACCCAAAGGTCTGAGGTAAACTACTCACACTTCATCGGAAGGGCTATGATGATGTAGAAGCCCTCCGTGATGACGACCCTCTCCGGCGGAGCTCCGGAACAGGCCCCAAGATGGGATCTCGTGGATACAGAAAGTTGCGGCGGTGGAATTAGGTTTTTGGCTCCGTATCTGTTCGTTTGGGGGTACGTAGGTATATATAGGAGGAAGGAGTACGTCGGTGGAGCATCGAGGGGCCCACGAGGCAGGGGGCGCGCCCCCCACCCTCGTGACCGCCTCTTTGACTCCTTGGAGTAGGGTCCAAGTCTCCTGGATCACGTTCGGTGAGAAAATCACGTTCCTGAAGGTTTCATTCCGTTTGGACTCCGTTTGATATTCCGTTTCTTCGGAACACTGAAATAGTCAAAAAGCAGCAATTCTGGGCTGGGCCTCCGGTTAATAGGTTAGTCCCAAAAATAATATAAAAGTGGAAAATAAAGCCCAATATAGTCCAAAACAGTAGATAATATAGCATGGAGCAATCAAAAATTATAGATACGTTGGAGACGTATCAGGCATCCCCAAGCTTAATTCATGCTCGTCCTCGAGTAGGTAAATGATAAAAAGAGAATTTTTGATGCGGAGTGCTACTTGGCATAATTTCAGTGTAAATCTTCTTAATTGTGATATGAATATTCAGATTCGAAAGATTCAAGACAAAAGTTTATATTGACATAAAAATAATAATACTTCAAGCATACTAACAAAGCAATTATGTCTTCTCAAAATAACATGGCCAAAGAAAGTTATCCCTACAAAATCATATAGTCTGGCTATGCTCTATCTTCACCACACAAAGTATTTAAATCATGCACAACCCCGATGACAAGCCAAGCAATTGTTTCATACTCTAACTTTTTCAAAACATTTTCAATCTTCACGCAATGCATGAGCGTGAGCCATGGATATAGCACTATAGGTGGAATAGAATGGTGGTTGTGGAGAAGACAAAAAGGAGAAAATAGTCTCACATCAACTAGGCGTATCAACGGGCTATGGAGATGCCCATCAATAGATATCAATGCGAGTGAGTAGGGATTGCCATGCAACGGATGCACTAGAGCTATAAGTATATGAAAGCTCAAAAAGAAACTAAGTGGGTGTGCATCCAACTTGCTTGCTCATGAAGACCTAGGGAAATTTGAGGAAGCCCATCATTGGAATATACAAGCCAAGTTCTAGAATGTAAAATTCCCACTAGTATATGAAAGTGATAACATGAGAGACTCTCTACTATGAAGATCATGGTGCTACTTTGAAGCACAAGTGTGGTAAAAGGATAGTAACATTGTCCCTTCTCTATTTTTCTCTCATTTTTTATTTTTATTTTTATTTTTTATTTGGGCCTTTTCTCCTTTTTAATGGCTCTTTTTATTTGGGCTTCTTTGGCCTCTTTTTTTATTTTTCGTCCGGAGTCTCATCCCGACTTATGGGGGAATCATAGTCTCCATCATTCTTTCCTCACTTGGGACAATGCTCTAATAATGATAATCATCACACTTTTATTTTTCTTACAACTCAACAATTACAACTCGATACTTAGAACAAAATATGACTCTATATGAATGCCTCCGGCGTTGTACCGGGATATGCAATATGATAATGATGAATGTGTCATAATAAACGGAATGGTGGAAAGTTGCATGGCAATATATCTCGGAATGGCTATGGAAATGCCATAATAGGTAGATATGGTGGCTGTTTTGAGGAAGGTATATGGTGGGTGTATGATACCGGCGAAAGGTGCGTGGTATTAGAGAGGCTAGCAAAGGTGGAAGGGTGAGAGTGCGTATAATCCATGGACTCAACATTAGTCATAAAGAACTCATATACTTATTGCAAAAATCTAGAAGTTATCAAAGCAAAGTATTACGCGCATGCTCCTAGGGGGATAGATTGGTAGGAAAAGACCATCGCTCGTCCCCGACCGCCACTCATAAGGAAGACAATCAATAAATAAATCATGCTCCGACTTCATCACATAACGGTTCACCATACGTGCATGCTACGGGAATCACAAACTTTAGCACAAGTATTCTTTAAATTCACAACTACTCAACTAGCATGACTTTAATATTATCACCTCCATATCTCAAAACAATTATCATGTTTCAATCTTTTCTTAGTATTCAACACACTCAAAAGAAAGTTTCACAAATCTCAAATACCAAGCATTTTATTATTAAGCAAATTACCATGCTATTAAGAGACTCTCAAAATAATTTAAGTGAAGCATGAGAAATCAATAGTTTCTCTAAAACAAATCCACCATCGTGCTCTAAAAGATCTAAGTGAAGCACATAGAGCAAAATTATAATGCTCAAAAGATATAAGTGAAGCACATAGAGCAAAACTACTTAGCTCAAAAAGATATAAGTGAAGCACATAGAGAAAAACTACATAGCTCAAAAATATATAAGTGAAGCACATAGAGCAAAACTACATAGCTCAATAGATATAAGTGAAGCACATAGAGTATTCTATCAAATTTTAATTCATGTATGGCTCTCTCAAAAGGTGTGTACAGCAAGGATGATTGTGGCATACTAAAACACAAAGACACAAATAATACAAGACGCTCCAAGCAAAACACATATCATGTTGGTGAATAAAAATATAGCTCCAAGTAAATTACCGATGGAAGTGGACGGAAGAGGGGATGCCTTCCGGGGCATCCCCAAGCTTTGACTTTTTGGTGTCCTTGGATTATCTTGGGGGTGCCATGGGCATCCCCAAGCTTAGGCTCTTGCCAATCCTTGTTCCATAATCCATCAAAATAATTCACCGAAAACTTGAAAACTTCACAACACAAAACTTAAAGTAGAAAACTCGTGAGCTCCGTTAGCGAAAGAAAACAAAAGACCACTTCAAGGTACTGTAATGAACTCATTCTTTATTTATATTGGTGTTAAACCTACTGTATTCCAACTTCTCTATGGATTATAAACTATTTTACTAACCATAGATTCATCAAAATAAGCAAACAACACATGAAAAACAGAATCTGTCAAAAACAGAACAGTCTGTAGTAATCTGTAGCTAGCGCAAGATCTGGAACCCCAAAAATTCTAAAATAAATTGCTGGATGTGAGGAATTTATCTATTAATCATCTTCAAAAATAATTAACTAAATATCACTCTCCAAATAAAAATGAAAGCAGTTCTCGTGAGCGCTAAAGTTTCTGTTTTTTACAGCAAGTTCAACAAGACTTTCCCCAAGTCTTCCCAACGGTTCTACTTGGCACAAACAATAATTAAACACAAAAAACACAACCAAAACAGAGGCTAAATAATTTATTTATTAAATAACAGTAATGAAAAATATTGGGTTGTCTCCCAACAAGTGCTTTTCTTTAAAGCCTTATAGCTAGGCCTACGATTTTAACGATGCTCACAAGAAAGACAAGAATTGAAGCACAAAGAGAGCATCATAAAATACGTGACAAACACATCTAAGTCTAACATACTTCCTATTCATAAGCATCTTATAGGCAAACAAATTACCAAGTCAAGCAAAAACTAGCATATGCAAGGAAGCGGAAAGAAACAATATCAATCTCAACAAAATGAGAGGTAGTTTAGTAACATGAAAATTTCTACAACCATATTTTCCTCTCTCATAATAATTACATGTAGGATCATAAGCAAATTCAACAATATAGCTATCACATAAAATATTCTCAACATGATCCACATGCATGCAAAGTTGGCACTTTTCCGAAATAGAGGGATTAACATTAACTAAAGTCATGACCTTTCCAAACGCACTTTTATCAAAAACTTCATAAGATTGAACATTCTCCAAATATGTGGGACCTAAAGTTGACATTCTTCCAAACCCACTTTCAATATTATTGCAAACATTATAATCAATCTCATATTCATCATGGGGTTTAAATAAATTTTCAAGATCAAAAGAAAAATCACCCCAATCATGATCATTGCAACAAGTAGAGGACATAGCAAAACTAGCATCCCCAAGCTTAGGGTTTTGCATATTATTAGCACAATTGTCATTAATAGAGTTTATAATAACATCATTGCAATCATGCTTTTTATTCAAAGATTTATCGTGAATCACTTCATAAAATACTTCATCGCAATTTTCAGATTCACGAATTTCAAGCAAAACTTCATAAAGATAATCTAGTGCAAAAAACTCACTAGCAATTGGTTCAACATAACTGGATCTCTTAAAAAGATTAGCAAGCGGATGAGGATCCATAAATATTAGGTTCTCTGTTTAAATAAACGACTATTCCAACCATACGAGCAAACAAGAAATGGGCAAAAAAGAGGCAAATAGAGAAAGAGAGGGAGGATAGAGAGAGAGGGCGAATAAAACGGCAAGGGTGAATTAGGGGGAGAGGAAAACGAGAGGCAAATGGCAAATAATGTAATGCGGGAGATAGGGATTGTGATGGGTACTTGGTATGTTGACTTTTTGCGTAGAATCCCCGGCAACGGCGCCAGAAATCCTTCTTGCTACCTCTTGAGCTTGCGTTGGATTTCCCCGAAGAGGAAGGGATGATGCAGCATAGTAGCGTTAGTTCCCTCAGTTTTTGAGAACCAAGGTATCAATCCAGTAGGAGGCCACACTCAAGTCCCTCGTACCTGCACAAAATGATAGCTACTCGCAACCAACGTGATTAGGGGTTGTCAATCCCTTCATGGTCACTTACGAGAGTGAGATCTGATAGATATAATATTTTTGGTATAGAGATGCAAAGTAAAAAAGCAAAGCAAGATTAAAGTGATGGAGATTGATATGATGAGAATAGACCCGGGGGCCATAGGTTTCACTAGTGGCTTCTCTCAAGAGCATAAGTATTCTACGGTGGGTGAACAAATTACTGTTGAGCAATTGACATAATTGAGCATAGTTATGAGAATATCTAGGCATGATCATGTATATAGGCATCACGTCCGTGACAAGTAGACCGAAACGATTCTGCATCTACTACTATTACTCCACCCATCGACCGCTATCCAGCATGCATCTAGAGTATTAAGTTAAAAACAGAGTAACGCCTTAAGCAAGATGACATGATGTAGAGAGATAAATTCATGCAATATGAAATAAACCCCATCTTGTTGTCCTCGATGGCAACGATGCAATACGTGCCTTGCTGCCCCTTCTGTCACTGGGAAAGGACACCGCAAGATCGAACCCAAAGCTAAGCACTTTTCCCATGGCAAGAACTACCAATCTAGTTGGCCAAACCAAACGGATAATTCGAAGAGACTTGCAAAGATAACCAATCATACATAAAAGAATTCAGAGAAGATTCAAATATTATTCATAGATAGACTTGATCATAAACCCACAATTCATCGGTCTCAATAAACACACCGCAAAAAGAAGAAGATTACATCGAATAGATCTCCACGGGAGAGGGGGAGAACTTTGTATTGCGATCCAAAAAGAGAGAAGAAGCCATCTAGCTACTAACTATGGACCCGAGGTAAACTACTCACACTTCATCGGAAGGGCTATGATGATGTAGAAGCCCTCCGTAATGACGGCCCTCTTCGGCGGAGCTCCGGAACAGGCCCCAAGATGGGATCTCGTGGATACAGAAAGTTGCGGCGGTGGAATAAGGTTTTTGGCTCCGTATTTGTTCGTTTGGGGGTACGTAGGTATATATAGGAGGAAGGAGTACGTCGGTGGAGCATCGAGGGGCCCACGAGGCAGGGGGCGCGCCCTAGGGGGGGGGCGCCCCCCACCCTCGTGACCGCCTATTTGACTCCTTGGAGTAGGGTCCAAGTCTCCTGGATCACGTTCGGTGAGAAAATTGATGGGGAACGTAGTAATTTCAAATGAATTCCTACGCACACGCAAGATCATGGTGATGCATAGCAACGAGAGGGGAGAGTGTTGTCTATGTACCCTTGTAGACCGGCAACGGAAGTGTTGACACGACGTAGAGGAAGTAGTCGTACGTCTTCCCGATCCGACCGATCCAAGCACCGAACGTACGGCACCTCCGAGTTCTAGCACACGTTCAGGTCGATGACGATCCCTGGACTCCGATCCAGCAAAGTGTCGGGGAAGAGTTCCGTCAGCACGACAACGTGGTGACGATCTTGATGTTCAACTGTCGCAGGGCTT
The DNA here is from genome assembly GCF_003073215.2 of Triticum urartu. NCBI lineage: Eukaryota > Viridiplantae > Streptophyta > Magnoliopsida > Poales > Poaceae > Triticum > Triticum urartu. The sequence continues at coordinate 108,450,198 of NC_053028.1, forward strand.
CGCCTAAGCACCACTACAATATTATCGAGGATTATGGTGGAAGGGGCACCGCACACGGGTAAGAAAACGATCACGTGGATCAACTTGTGTGTCTAGGGGTGCCCCCTGCCCCCATATATAAAGGAGCAAGGGGAGGAGGCCAGTCGGCCCTATTGGCGCGCCAAGGAGGAGTCATCCTCCTAGTAGGAGTAGGACTCCTACTAGGAGGGGGAAGGAAGTGGGGAGGGAGAAGGAAAGGGGGGCGCCGCCCCCCTCTCCTAGTCCAATTCGGACCAGGGGGGAGGAGGCGCGCGGCCCACCCTGGCTGCCCCTCTCCCTCTCCACTAAGGCCCATATGGCCCATTACTTCTCCCGGGGGGGTTCCGGTAACCCTCCGGCTCTCCGGTTTTCTCCGAAATCACCCGGAACACTTCCGGTGTCCGAATATAGCCGTCCAATATATCAATCTTTATGTCTTGACCATTTCGAGACTCCTCGTCATGTCCATGATCACATCCGGGACTCCGAACTAACTTAGGTACATCAAAACTCATAAACTCATAATATAACTCTCATCGAAACCTTAAGCGTGCAGACCCTACGTGTTCAAGAACAATGTAGACATGACCGAGACATGTCTCCGGTCAATAACCAATAGCGGAACTTGGATGCTCATATTGGCTCCCACATATTCTACGAAGATCTTTATCGGTCAGACCGCATAACAACATACGTTGTTCCCTTTGTCATCGGTATGTTACTTGCCCGAGATTCGATCGTCGGTATCTCAATACCTAGTTCAATATCGTTACCGACAAGTCTCTTTACTCGTTTCTTAATACATCATCTCGCAACTAACTCATTAGTTGCAATGCTTGCAAGGCTTATGTGATGTGCATTACCGAGAGGGCCCAGAGATACCTCTCCGACAATCGGAGTGACAAATCCTAATCTCGAAATACGCCAACCCAACATTTACCTTTGGAGACACCTGTAGAGCTCCTTTATAATCACCCAGTTACGTTGTGACGTTTGGTAGCACACAAAGTGTTCCTCCGGCAAACGGGAGTTGCATAATCTCATAGTCATAGGAACATGTATAAGTCATGAAGAAAGCAATAGCAACATACTAACAATCGGGTGCTAAGCTAATGGAATGGGTCATGTCAATCACATCATTCTCCTAATAATGTGATCCTGTTAATCAAATGACAACACATGTCTATGGTTAGGAAACATAACCATCTTTGATTAACGAGCTAGTCAAGTAGAGGCATACTAGTGACGTTTAGTTTGTCTATGTATTCACACAAGTATTATGTTTCCGGATAATACAATTCTAGCATGAATAATAAACATTTATCATGATATAAGGAAATAAAATAATAACATTATTATTGCCTCTAGGGCATATTTCCTTCAGTCTCCCACTTGCACTAGAGTCAATAATCTAGATTACATAGTAATGATTCTAACACCCATGGAGCTTTGGTGCTGATCATGTTTTGCTCGTGGAAGAGGCTTAGTCAATGGGTCTGCAACATTCAGATCCATTTGTATCTTGCAAATCTCTATGTCTCCCACCTGGACTAGATCCCGGATGGAATTGAAGCGTCTCTTGATGTGCCTTGTTCTCTTGTGAAATCTGGATTCCTTTGCCAAGGCAATTGCACCAGTATTGTCACAAAAGATTTTCATTGGACCCGATGCACTAGGTATGACACCTAGATCGGATATGAACTCCTTCATCCAGACTCCTTCGTTTGCTGCTTCCGAAGCAGCTATGTACTCCGCTTCACATGTAGATCCCGCCACAACGCTTTGTTTAGAACTGCACCAACTGACAGCTCCACCGTTTAATGTAAACACGTATCCGGTTTGCGATTTAGAATCGTCCGGATCAGTGTCAAAGCTTGCATCAACGTAACCATTTACGATGAGCTATTTGTCACCTCCATATATGAGAAACATATCCTTAGTCCTTTTCAGGTATTTCAGGATGTTCTTGACCGCTGTCCAGAGATCCACTCCTGGATTACTTTGGTACCTCCCTGCTATACTTATAGCAAGACACACATCAGGTCTGGTACACAGCATTGCATACATGATAGAGCCTATGGCTGAAGCATAGGGAACATCTTTCATTTTCTCTCTATCTTCTGCATTGGTCGGGCATTGAGTCTTACTCAATTTCACACCTTGTAACACATGCAAGAATCCTTTCTTCGCTTGATCCATTTTGAACTTTTTCAAAACTTTGTCAAGGTATGTGCTTTGTGAAAGTCCAATTAAGCGTCTTGATCTGTCTCTATAGATCTTGATGCCCAATATGTAGGCAGCTTCACCGAGGTCTTTCATTGAAAAAGTCTTTTTCAAGTATCCCTTTATGCTATCCAGAAATTCTATATCATTTCCGATTAGTAATATCTCATCTACATATAATATCAGAAATGCTACAGAGCTCCCACTCACTTTCTTGTAAATACAGGCTTCTCCAAAAGTTTGTACAAAACCAAATGCTTTGATCACACTATCAAAGCGTTTATTCCAACTCCGAGAGGCTTGCACCAGTCCATAAATGGATCGCTGGAGCTTGCACACTTTGTTAGCTCCCTTTGGATCGACAAAACCTTCTGGCTGCATCATATACAACTCTTCTTCCAGAAATCCATTCAGGAATGCAGTTTTGACATCCATCTGCCAAATTTCATAATCATAAAATGCGGCAATTGCTAACATGATTCGAACAGACTTAAGCATCGCTACGGGAGAGAAGGTCTCATCGTAGTCAATCCCTTGAACTTGTCGAAAACCTTTTGCGACAAGTCAAGCTTTGTAGACAGTAACATTACCGTCAACGTCAGTCTTCTTCTTGAAGATCCATTTATTCTCAATTGCTTGCCGATCATTGGGCTACTCAACCAAAGTCCATACTTTGTTCTCATACATGGATCCCATCTCAGATTTCATGGCTTCAAGACATTTTGCGGAATCTGGGCTCACCATCGCTTCTCCATAGTTCGTAGGTTCATCATGATCTAGTAGCATGACTTCCAGAACGGGATTACCGTACCACTCTGGTGCGGATCTTACTCTAGTTGATCTACGAGGTTCAGTAGTATCTTGTTCTGAAGTTTCATGATCATCATCATTAGCTTCCTCACTAATTGGTGTAGGTGTCACACAAACTGGTTTCTGTGATGTACTACTTTCCAATAAGGGAGCAGATACAGTTACCTCATCAAGTTCTACTTTCCTCCCACTCACTTCTTTCGAGAGAAACTCCTTCTCTAGAAAGTTTCCGAATTTAGCAACAAAAGTCTTGCCTTCGGATCTGTGATAGAAGGTGTATCCAATAGTTTCCTTTGGATATCCTATAAAGACACATTTCTCCGATTTGGGTTCGAGCTTATCAGGTTGAAGTTTTTTCACATAAGCATCGCAACCCCAAACTTTCAGAAACGACAACTTTGGTTTCTTGCCAAACCACAGTTCATAAGGCGTCGTCTCAATGGATTTTGATGGTGCCCTATTTAACGTGAATGCGGCCGTCTCTAGAGCATAACCCCAAAACGATAGCGGTAAATCAGTAAGAGACATCATAGATCGCACCATACCAAGTAAAGTACGATTACGACGTTCGGACACACCATTACACTATGGTGTTCCAGGTGGCGTGAGTTGCGAAACTATTCCGCATTGTTTCAAATGTACACCAAACTCGTAACTCAAATATTCTCCTCCATGATCAGATCGTAGGAATTTTATTTTCTTGTTACGATGATTTTCAACTTCACTCTGAAATTCTTTGAACTTTTCAAACATTTCAGACTTATGTTTCATTAAGTAGATATACCCATATCTGCTTAAGTCATCTGTGAATGTGAGAAAATAACGATATCCGCCACGAGCCTCAACATTCATCGGACCACATACATCTATATGTATGATTTCCAACAAATCTGTTGCTCTCTCCATAGTACCGGAGAACGGTGTTTTTGTCATCTTACCCATAAGGCACGGTTCGCAAGTACCAAGCGATTCATAATCAAGTGGTTCCAAAAGTCCATCAGTATGGAGTTTCTTCATGCGCTTTACACTGATATGACCCAAACGGCAGTGCCACAAATAAGTTGCACTATCATTATCAACTCTACATCTTTTGGCTTCAACATTATGAATATGTGTGTCACTACTATCGAGATTTAATAAGAATAGACCACTCTTTAAGGGTGCATGACCATAAAAGATATTACTCATAAAAATAGAACAACCATTATTCTCTGATTTAAATGAATAACCGTCTCGCATCAAACAAGATCCAGATATAATGTTCATGCTCAACGCTGGCACCAAATAACAATTATTTAGGTCTAATACTAATCCCGAAGGTAGATGTAGAGGTAGCGTGCCGACCGCCGATCACATCGACTTTGGAACCATTTCCCACGCGCATCGTCACCTCGTCCTTAGCCAATATTCGCTTAATCCGTAGCCCCTGTTTCGAGTTGCAAATATTAGCAACAGAACCAGTATCAAATACCCAAGTGCTACTGCGAGCATTAGTAAGGTACACATCAATAACATGTATATCACATATACCTTTGTTCACCTTGTCATCCTTCTTATCCGCCAAATACTTGGGGAAGTTCCGCTTCCAGTGACCAGTGTTAGAACCAGTATCAACTACCCGGTACTCCGAAAAATACCCGAATCACTCGGAACCTTTCCGATGTCCGAATATAGTCGTCCAATATATCAATCTTTACGTCTCGACCATTTCGAGACTCCTCGTCATGTCCCCGATCTCATCCGGGACTCCGAACTCCTTCGGTACATCAAAACTCATAAACTCATAATATAACTATCATCGAAACCTTAAGCGTGCGGACCCTACGTGTTCGAGAACAATGTAGACATGACCGAGACATGTCTCCGGTCAATAACCAATAGCGGAACCTGGATGCTCATATTGGCTCCCACATATTCTACGAAGATCTTTATCGGTCAGACCGAATAACAACATACGTTGTTCCCTATGTCATCAGTATGTTACTTGCCCGAGATTCGATCGTCGGTATCTCAATACCTAGTTCAATCTCGTTACTGGCAAGTTTCTTTACTCGTTTCGTAATACATCATCTCGCAACTAACTCATTAGTTGCAATGCTTGCAAGGCTTATGTGATGTGCATTACCGAGAGGGCCCAGAGATACCTCTCCGACAATCGGAGTGACAAATCCTAATCTCGAAATACGCCAACCCAACATTTACCTTTGGAGACACCTGTAGAGCTCCTTTATAATCACCCAGTTACGTTGTGACGTTTGGTAGCACACAAAGTGTTCCTCCGGCAAACGGGAGTTGCATAATCTCATAGTCATAGGAACATGCATAAGTCATGAAGAAAGCAATAGCAACATACTAAACGATCGGGTGCTAAGCTAATGGAATGGGTCATGTCAATCACATCATTCTCCTAATAATGTGATCCTGTTAATCAAATGACAACACATGTCTATGGTTAGGAAACATAACCATCTTTGATTAACGAGCTAGTCAAGTAGAGGCATACTAGTGACGTTTAGTTTGTCTATGTATTCACACAAGTATTATGTTTTCGGATAATACAATTCTAGCATGAATAATAAACATTTATCATGATATAAGGAAATAAAATAATAACATTATTATTGCCTCTAGGGCATATTTCCTTCAAAAATCACGTTCCCAAAGGTTTCATTCCGTTTGGACTCCGTTTGATATTCTGTTTCTTCGAAACACTGAAATAGGCAAAAAAAACAGCAATTCTGGGCTGGGCCTCCGGTTAATAGGTTAGTCCCAAAAATAATATAAAAGTGGAAAATAAAGCCCAATATCGTCCAAAACAGTAGATAATATAGCATGGAGCAATCAAAAATTATAGATCCGTTGGAGACGTATCACTCCCTCCTTCCATCTATATAGGGCCTAATGTGTTTTTCAAGCCAGCCTTTGACTATTGACAAGATTAATAGCACATGAGATGTATACTATGAAAAATATATTATTGGAAGCTCCTTTGACATACAAAATTGAAGGTATGCTTTGTGTAAGTTGCATGTCATATATTATTGCTCTAATGTTTGGTCAAAGTTAGCCTCGGAAACGCATTAGGACCTATATAGATGGAAGGAGGGAGTAGAAATTCACCCGAGGACACAAATGTGATTTTTCAACCAACTTTGGTGCACGGGAGCATGTGCTTGTAGTTCAAATTTGAATTATGCACATTAAATGACCAAAAACTCAATTAATGTGTAAATAAGGCCAAACGAAGCCGGAATAATTCCAAAATTTAACAGGGCACTCATGTAGTTCTATGTTGCCTTTGTAAATAAACTCAAGGGGGACAATGTCTATCGTTTCGCACTCAAAGGTGGCACGTTCCCTCTCAGAACCACGAGCCTTCTTGAGAGAAGCTTCGGTTTGCAAAAGCTTATACCAAAATCTATTCCTATTCGGCCAATTTTTTACCACAACATGGTAGTACCATGACATGACATCCATGCCAAGTTTCATGATTTTCAGACATGTTTTGGATTTACAAGAATTTTAAAACCAAGTCTCTCAATGTTCTCGGCTGAGCCACGATGCCCAGATGTTTTAATTTTACTCTCATTTCTTGCATGGGACCTAGAAATTCACCCGAGGACACAAATGTGATTTTTCAACCAACTTTGGTGCACGAGAGCATGTGCTTGTAGTTCAAATTTGACTTATGCACATCAAATGACAAGAAACTCAATTAATGTATAAAAACGACAAATGAACCCGGAATAATTCCAAAATTTAACGGGGCACTAATGTAGTTCTATGTTGCCTTTGTTAAGAAACTCAAGGGGGGCAGCTTATATCGTTTCACACTCAAAGGTGGCACATTCCCTCTTAGAACCATGAGCTTCCAAATCGGCCCAATTTTTTCCACAACATGTTAGTGCCATGACATGACACCATGCCAAGTTTCATGATTTCCAGGCGAGTTTTGGATTTACATGAATTTAAAATCAAAGTTTCTCGATGTTCTCGGTCGAGTCATGATGCCCAGATGTTTGAATTTCATTCTCATTTCTTCCATGGGACCTAGAAATTCAACCAAGGACACACATGTGATTTTTCAACCCACTTTGGTGCACCGGAGCATGTGCATGCAATATATATTTAGATTATGCACATTAAAAGTCCAGAAACTCAATTAATGTATAAAAAGGCCAAATGAACCTGAAATAATTCCAAAATTTAACAGGGCACTCATATAGTTCTATGTTGCCTCTGTAAATAAAATCAGGGGGGAGGCAGCGTATATCGTTTCACACACAAAGGTGACACGTTCCCTCTCGGAACCACTAGGCTTGTTGAGAGAATCTCCGGTTTTGCAAGAGGCTTATACCAAAACTTGTCCCAATTCAGCCGAAAATTATACATATGAAAACAAGGTTTAGATTATCCCAAACATCTCGCTACCTAGACCAATAATGTACTATGATTTGAATTCAACATAAAATGGATACAAATATTTGAATTGGAGAGTGTATGGTACATGTAGTTCATAGTGAAATATGATTACTGCTATATGTATTTTTTTGTTATTAAGATAATATTTAAATTATTGTATAACTTGACAAGAATCGTATTCAAATAAGGAAAATTGATTCAAATTTAGTCCATATGGTAGACGACAATATATATGTTCACATGGTGGAGTAAAATGTTCATATATGATGGAAGATCAAAATGTACGACTACATCAATTATAAACCGCAAGGTCACCTAACGAAATATTCGAATTCAACATAACGTGGATTCAAAAATTGAAATTCGAGATCATGGCATCTGTAATCATATAAAAAGGGGCATTACTCTTTCTTTGGTGGGAATTGATTTGTTTTTTGTTGTTGTTGAGGGAAGTGCGAATCGATTTGGTACTGTGCAGGGTAATCTTGTTCTCCCGATTTTTTTTACATTTTTCTTGTAGTTTTTTCAATGGCATCTATAGCAATATAGTAAAAGGGGACATGACTCTCTTGTGTATTGTATGAATTGTTTTTTACACGTTAAGTTTGTTCTGCCAAACAAGGAATCCGCACCTTGTTATCCCGAAATTTTCAAGCTCGAGTATCTTTTGTCTCACCTGCTTTGAAACTCCTGCTGCTTCAACCCACGTCGTGCCTTGTTATCCCGAAATTTGGACGTGCGCGAGAACTCCCTCCTCATCCGAAATCGCTCCCGCAGCCCAGACACGCGAAATCCCCCTTCTACCCCTCAGCCGGAAATGAAGCTCCACGTCGCAGTGTCAAAACCGGTGGGGGTTCGCTGGTAACTTACCCTACATTTCGGACAAGCGCGTCCCTAAGCTTGGCTCCCCCCCCCCTTCCCCCCCCCCCCCATTCGTACACCGAGGCCGCCAAAACCCGCGAAACCCCACGCTCCTCCGTCGGCCTCCGGACCGCCACCCAGCCGGAGACTCTTCCCCGACTACTCGTCCACCGCAATAGCTCGCCGTCCCTCATCCACCGCATCGGATGAGGTTCCATTGTCGATCTCATCATCCCGCCAGATCAGCCGCCCCGTCCTCCACCTCCAAGGAGCTACCCCGACGTTCGCCTCGTCTATTGCGCCACCTCAATCCCCACAGCACTGTCTTGACCTGCCCCACCAGAACCGCAGCACCCTCACCAACTCCTCCAATGAAGCCGAGGCCAACTTGGCGCCACCAAGGAGGTTCTGCACTCACCACTGCGTTTTATCTTTTATTCGATCTCACGGGGCTGCCGTTGCTCGATACCGAGCAAACATGGCGTGTCTCCATCGACGGCGCCGTCGCCGTCCACATCATCCATGGCGTCTCTCCCCCATGTCGTTGCTCCCTCGGCGGCGACTTCCACAACGGCACTAGCTGTTGCTGCTCTGGCTCTCGCTCGCGCTGCGGCTCTGTTCTTGCTGTCGGTCGCGCTGCTGCACTGCTCCTGCTTTCGTTCGTGCTGCTGCTCTACTCTTGCTCTCGCTTGCGCTGCTGCTGCTGCTACATGACCTCCGGCAGCTACAGGAGTTGCTGCTTTAGCACTCGCTCGCGGTGCTACTGCACGACTTGCTATCTGCTAGTGTGTTCCCTGCTCAGCGTCTGCTGATTTAGATCACTGCTTCTCTGCTACTAGTGCTCGAACGCCCTAAACATCTATTGCAATGCTCTGTTACTAGTTCAATCAGTTTCGATAGTAAAATTCAGTTTCGACTGTGAAGTTCATTTTCTTCAGTTAAGTTCAGAGTGAACAGTACTTACAACATCTGTCGAAGCGGCCGTGGCACAGCTGATGTATTTTACATCTAGCACTTTTTGGTGATGTATTTTACATCATCTATTGCATATGATATTAGGGTCCCACTTCAGATTAACGTTGTTTGTCTTGTCATGCTTCAGCCTCGTCGCCGTACACCTTAGCGGAGCTGCTCCAATGATGGAACCATCCATCACAGCGGAGCAGTACCCTCGGCGCCATTTCCAGAGGCCTCGGATCTTCTTCCCCGCCTCCGACAGTCACACCAGCATCATCACCATCCTCCATGTCCAACCCAATGATGCTGAGGTCCACAAGGCTATGCCAAAGAGGTTGTACACTCGTCGCATCACTTTGTTTCTCCATTCCTCTGTTCTTCCAATTCATGTGAGCCAAACACCCAGGTTGACTGAAATCCTATGTTTCCAAATGCTCTGTTTTGCACGTGCATTCCTTTCCTATTCCTGTGTTTTTCCTGTCACTGCGTTTATAGAATCCTCCAATTCTAAGGAGCCCTTACAGATTTACTTCATTTTCAGATAGGCGTCAAAGAAAACTCTGTGTGTTATGTCCTGCTCCTGTCATGCCGTCATCCACCCCACCTGAGGTGCACCATCGACAGAAGTGGTCACTGCAGCAGAGATCCCCCCTACAGACTTCCTTTCGCCGCCTCAGAACATCTTCCCCGTTCCCGGCAGCCACGCCAACTGCATTACCATCATCGACTGAGCAGATGAACCTGAGGACTACACAGTTCCGGAAGAGAGGTCGCAGTCTTTCGTGTTTGCTTACGTTATACATCGGTTATTATTACCTACTACTTTATCGTTCAATCTTGAGTTTTGAATTGCCCATGGGTCTCATATCAAGCCAGCAACGAATAGTATCTGTCTAATATCTGGTTCATCTGGGGTCTTCTATGTGGTTCATGTTGGGTGGGCAACAAACAATAGATGATCCATTGTCTATCTTTTTAAACTGAAGCTATAATCTACCTGCTATCATTAGTTTTGGATCCATCCACTCGTTTGCTACCATCAGTCTTGATTTTTGCACACACCCCTTAGGCCTTACAAAATCTAACTATTTCTTTTATTATGCATGTCAGATATTGTACACAATCGTACTGAACATGTAGAGAAAAAGAGAAGACCGTTGCGTGAGAATATAATGTCATGCAGACGCCGCTCCATGGTGGGTGAAGTGGGCCCCCTCCTGCATTTCCAAATTGTATTCCAGAGGAAGATAACTGTTCAGATGGAGATTCAGAAGGAGCCGACCACGTCTGTTTACCACCTGAGGTGTTTGCTCTAACCTGGCATGCTGATGTTGGTCATATCATGCATATGGTGCCTTGCATTGCTTACATTATACATCTTATATGTCATCAGCTTAGTTTAGATTTGCTTTGTGTGAATGCCACCTGTTTGGTTTCTATATCATACTCCCACCATTCCTAAATATTTATCTTTTTAGAGATTTCAACAAGTGACTACATACAGAACAAAATGAGTGAATCTACACTCTAAAATGTGTCTATATACATCCGTATGTGGTAGTCCATTTGAAATCTCTAAAAAGACAAATATTTAGGAACGGAGGGAGTATATGGGAATTATGCAATGCCATCTTCTTTAGCCAGGCATCATATACGTGAATCATACAATGCCATCCTGTTTAGCCAGTCATCGTATATGTGAATTGTATCATGCCATATTTTTTCCATAATGTATTCCATTTGTCAACAATGTTTATACATTCATCTACTCTTCCTGTGCATCAGCCATTTGAGTCGGTCATGGGAAAATCTGGAGTGAAAACAAGGTCTTCTGAGCAGTCAGTGCTACTTGTCGATGCAGATTTCTTGCTGGTTACAGATAGCTCCTCAGAGGAGGATTCAGAGAGAGATGACCAGTCGTATGCCCCCCCCCCCCGAGGTGCATGCTCTAACTTGGCTGGGTTATATTGCTCATATCATGCATATGGTGTCTTGCATTGCCATGCCATCTACTTAGATTAGACATGCTTTGTGTGAATGCCTCATGTTTGCTTTCTATATCAGATATGTGAATTATGCAATGCCATGTTTTTTAGCCAGTTATCATATATGTGAATTATGCACCGCCATGGAGCCAGCCATCATATATGTAAATTATCTCATGCCATCTTTTTTTCATTATGTATTCCATTTGTCGACAATCTGTGTATATTGAACTACTCTTCATGTGTATCGGCCATTTGAGCCGGTTATGGAAAAATCTGGAGTGAAAACAAGGTCTTCAAAGCAGGCAATGGTACCTGTTGAAGCATATATCTCGATGGTTACAGGGAGCTCCTCAGAGGAGGATTCAGAGACAGATGACCAGTCCTATATCCCACCTGAGGTGTATGCTCTAAGTTGCAATGTTTATATTTCTCATATGATGCATATGGTGTCTTGCATTGCTTAGTTTAGACATCATATGCACAATATTGAATTCTATCTGCTTAGTTTAGAGATCATACATGCGAGTGCCAGCTGCTTAGTATATGAATCAATTATGTCAATTATATCATGCTATCCTGTATACTTAGACAACATGTATGTGAATTATTTCATCCCAACCTATTTTAGAAAGACATCATATAGTTTTGTCATGTCATCCTGTTTAGGTACTCATCATATGTTGAATTATGCCATTATATCATGTTAAGTTATCCATCATATATCTGAAACTGTGTCATGCTATCCAGTAGGCATCATATATGTGAAACTGTGTCATGCTGTCCTGTTTGGTTAGACAACATATATATGAATTACCACATCTGTCTATCATACAATGTCTGTACGTTCAATCTCTTTTCTTGTTAATCAGTCATTTGAATTGGAGGGGGTGATGGCAGTATCTAAGGGAGCAAAAACCCGTTCTTCACAAAAGATAGTGCTACCCGTCGATGCAGATAGAACCATGGTTGTACTGGCCCACAAACTAGCCCCACCACACATAATCGAGACTCTTCCAGATTGCACACTTACACCGTTGGGCAGAGAACCAGCTACAACCCATCTAACCGCAACCCCAGCGGATAGTAACCCACTTATAGTTGACAAAGCACCATGTCCACCACAGAGTACCCCCACACGAGCAGTTTGTAAAGCTACTGCAGTGCCCAAAGCATGAAGACCACCGCAGCTAACCCAAACTCCATGTTTAAAGCAGAAGAGCAACTGTTCTTAGGTCAGATTCCATAGCTATGGTCCATACTCCTTTGCTGTTGCATCACTGTATTTACTCATACCAACTACTTTCAAATTTGAAGGATCCAATTGAAACTCCAATGGCGCAACAGGTATGTTTTAAACCTATTTCTTTAACTGGATTGTTGTTCTAACTTCTTGCTCTATGTTGATTTCAGTTTAAGTTGTATAAATAGTTATGTTCTCATGTGATGCACATTACAAGTGCTGCCAATGTTGTGTAGTTTCTCACACTTATATTCTGTCTATGCGGTTGTGTCTTAAAAATATATGAGTTGAACTGTTTCTCTATCTTGATTAGGGAACATAAACTAGAATGATATGGACAATACAGTGACCATAGTACATAGATATATGTTTGTTTCATGTTGTTATCCTGTCCACCTTACTACTGAACCGGTTTACCAAAATGAGTTTCGTATACTACAAGCTAAACCTATGATGTGTCTGCTTGTTTCTCTTGTAGTATGCAAACAGAATATTGGAGAAAAGCACCCCCACTATGCAATGGTAGAGAAAGTAATGCAGATAAGGTTCAAGATAGTGAGACAACCCTGTTGGTCTCCAAGAAAGGTGATAAAAACGATCTTGGAGACAGTGAGAAAACCCCACAGTCCTGCGTTGATGTAGTGTTCGAGTTACTGGCTAGTACCGCTGGCACAAGCTCTTCGAACTCGCTGCCTGAATCACTTCGGCTTCTTCAGTCTCAACTACAAGCTGAAAGGCATCAGTCACCTGTGTTGCGGCAAGAAGCCGAAGGACTGAGGAAGTCCCTGCATAATTCAGATGTGTACTTTCTTGTGCAATAGCAAGCGCTGGAGGATTTAAGCGCCAAACAAGAGAAAGTTAATAAGCTAGCTAAGCATCTTACCAGCATTATGGGTACCCAGGATATTGTTTCTTGAACTCTTCTGAAGTGGTTTCAGTTCTAGACTTGTTTTGCTGCAGCGTTTATATGCTACTTTGTTCCCTATATTTGCACTAGTGGCGAACTTTGATGCCCAATGGATGTAATATGTGTAATAGCCGTGATAGCCTAGCATAAGTTGCTTGCTTATTTATTTCCTTGTTGTCTTGTTTATTTGTCTGCCTGTAGTCAGTGCAGTTCTTTTTCCGCGTTTTGCTAGTGGCTGCAATAACCTATTTTTTAAAACTAGGCCACAATAACCATGGGCTAATATTTACTGTAGTGACAGTGGGCCTCCTACGGGCCGTAGAAACAGTGGGCCTTCTATGGGTCGTAGAAACAGTAGGCCTTCTATGGGCCGTAGAAACAATGGGCTTTCTACGGGCCGTAGAAACAATGGGCCTTCTACGGGGCGTATCATCAATGGGCCTTATACGGGCCGTATGATCGATTGGCCAAACATGGGCCAATAACAGGCCGCATTATGGCCGTAAACGGAATAGAGTTGGAATCGTCCGTTCATGGGCCGACCATAACGGGCCATCGTTAATAGGCCGTATTTGATGACGCTATGAAAACGGCCCAACGTATTAACGGACCACAAACGGGCCGACTGTAACCACGGGCTGAATTTGGCCCACAAGCAGAAAATGACAGTAATGGGCCGTAAGTAAACGAATGCTAGAAATGAGCCCAAGAATAAATGGGCTCTGAGAAGGACAAAAGATAACATGGGCTGGAAACGGCCCAACGGAATAACGGGCCGTTAATGGGTATAAAGTGATACACTATTCATTACGGGCCAATTTCACCACGGGCTGTTAATGGGTGTAAAGTGATACACTGTTCATTACGAGCCAGTTTCACCCCGGGCCGTTAATAGGGCAAGAGTTACATAGGGCCTCATATGGGCCGAAAGACGTCATGGGCCATACATGGGCTAGAAGTGAAAACGGACTGGAATCATATTGGATGGCCCAGATGACGCTACTGGACCTAATTCGGATAGGGCGTAACGGGACTTGGGTTAGCGGGCTGTAAATGGGCTATATGCGAACAGGCCGTTAATAGGCTTTCCATGGGTCGTCCCGCCACCTTTTGACCAAGTCAAATGGGCTGGCCTTTTCACAGGAATGGGCCTCTGTTGGGCCGTGCCACGTGTCGACGTATCATAGGCGCCTTCTGTCCAATGAGTGGATGACATCTGTCCCAACGATGAGCCGACACGTGTTTCCTCCAGCCAATGATGATTTTACACGTGGAAAATCCCCATTGGTCGGGGCTGTTAACGGGTTATCGGATTCAAAACCCGACCCGATAGCTTAACGGCGTTCTGTTATGGTGGATGCCACGTGTCGGTCACCCTTGACGAAAGCACTTCTGTGACGCCCGATTTATCGTCATGGAAGTGCACACTTCCGTGATGATAATTTTGGAAATGTCATGGAACACTTCTACGACAGCACAGGTATGACTATCTTGATTCTGTCATAAAATCGTCATGGATGTACATGCATGACAAAAAAACCGACCTACTGTGACAAACACGTATCATCACGGAAGTGTATTTTTTTGTAGTGATTCTTTTAATTTGGAATTTATCACAACACACTTGCAAAAATAACCACATGCCATTTCTACTTCGGGTGGATCCCGAAACCTTGCTGACAATTCCTTCTCCATTTATTGAGGCTCCTCCGAAAATCTTAACATTGACACTTCTAATTCCTAGTCCTTGTTTAAACCTTTGAATTAAATTTAAATGACTTTCAATTTAATTCTTGCAATCATGTCCACTCCTTTTGTTCATGGACCTTGCACATTTTTGTGAGTCCGGGGAAATTATCCCCGTGCCCAAATTCCTTCTCCAACCTTTTCTTTCTCTTATTTCTTTCTTTGCTATTTGCTGTTTTTGGCAAATAAAAAGAAATGAGAAAGAGAGAGTAGGAGAGAGCAGCCCGGCCAGCAGGCCTCTGGCCACTTCCCTCTCCACTGGGCGACCTCCTAGGCCCAGCCACAGCCAGGCTACCCACCTTGGGCCAAGGCCCATCTCTCTCTCCCCTTTAACCCTAGAGCCCATTCCCTCTCTCGGTCTCTCCCTCTCCCTCATCTCCACCCCGCCGCCAGGAGCCCCACATTCCATCCCCCGATCCAACCTCTCCCTCTCATTCCCTCCCGCAGCACCGCACACGATCCCCTTCTCCCTCGCAGCCTCTCTCACTCTCCCGATCTCATCGCATCATCTCCCTCGATCCCCTCCTGCTTCCCTCGCGTCGCCACTCTTCTTGATCTCCATGCCCAGCTCCATTCCTGCAGCTCATCTCCCTCGTTCCCACACAGCGACGCCGCCGCCGAGCCCCACCAGGATCCCGTCGCCCTCACCTCTCCGCCATGGCCGTAGCGCCTCCTCTGCCTTCCCCCTGCTCTAAGACGCCAGGGCGGTCGCCCGATGCCCGTCGTTCTCGCTCCGCTGAAGCAGGCCAGCGCCTCCGCTGTCGCCACCGACGACCGTGCCACCGGACCTGCTGAAGCTGCTGCCTTGCCTCAGCGACCTCCTCTAGTCGCGCGCCCCTGCTCCCTTCTCCTCCTCGTTGCTGGTTCCACCCGCGCCGGAGTACGCGAGCAGCCACAGTTCAACACCGACACCCGCCATGGCCCTCCTCACGCTGCTGCTCCTTGGCTCCGTCCTTTGTCGCGACCATCTCCTCCTGCAATGCCCTTGCGGAGGCTGTTGGTGCAAGACCGCCACGACACCATCTCCGGAGCCCAAGTTCGAGGACTAATGCGTTCGGGTAACTCGTCATGTACACCTCCGTCAAGACCGATGGTTGGACAAGCACCGTTTGCGCGGATTACGTCAAGTACCACGACGACCATCGAGTCCGCCAAGTTCCACTACCGATGAACATTTTGGAATCGCCAAGTCAAACAACAACATGAAGACCATGTACAACTACTGATCCCGTGGATGTCACCAAGTACCCCATCGGCAAGACCGACACCCGAACAATCACACCGGCTCTGTGGATTTCGGCAAGACCCTCGACGACCGACGCATAGTACCACTATGTTTGCCATGTACATCTACGCTAGACCGGACCTATAAGTCTGAAGAAGCAAGTACCACTCCGAACCATGTACGGCACCGTCGTCGAAGACCCGTGTAACGCAAGCATCAAGTTCAACTACCGTCGCGTGAACCACTACTTCTACTACCGTGAACGACTACTTCCACTACATCGCGAGAACGTCTACTTCCACTATGAACTCGAACCGCCTCAAAAACGCACGCTTCAAAGGTATAATCGCCGGGATGACCGTCCAAGAATGATTGCTTGTGTTGTATGAGATGCACCCTTTGTCTGCACCGTGTCGGTAGTGTCTCTCACTTCCATGCCATCGACTCGTGGGAACCCGGTAACCGGGATCACCCCACCATCTTTTGCACGCTCCCGCCACACTACCTTTTGCACCAGTATCTCCGTGAGCTACCGGAACCGATATGGTGTCGTGGCATCATTTTCGGATTCTTCGCCGTGGCACCCTTTATTTCCACCACGGTGACAAATGCTTCATATTTTGCTTGTCAACATTTTCATAAAACTTGCATAAAACTTGCACATGTCATCCACATCATGATAACAACTTTTAAGATGTTTAAAATTGTTGTTTGCTTTAATTTGCTTGATGCATATGGGGTTTTACCGGATTTGTTGTTTGTTATATCCGGCCCCATTTAAATTGTTTAGATAGTATAGTTTTGTTATGCTTCACCATCTTGCCATGTTAACCAACATTTAATATTGTTGGGTACATAAATGAGAGAGAACTAAATAATTGATGTGGTATTCCGTCAATGTGCAACTCCGTTGCATATTGAGCTCCACTTAATTTGTAGTATTGTTTGTTGCACTTTGCCATGCCATGCCTCATTAAACCGGACATGCATTATACTTGGTTGTGCATCATGCCATGTTTATGTGATGGTTGTTTACTATATTGCTTGCTTGTTTCCGGGTTGCTTCCCTCGTTCGCTTCGGTTTCGTTCCGGAGTTGTGAAGATCCGTTCGACTCTGTCTGTTTGTCTTCTTCACGGGCTTGTTCTTCTTCCTTACGGGATTTCAAGCAAGATGACCATACCCTCAAAATCACTTCTATGTTTGCTTTCTAGTTGCTCGCTCTATTGCTATGTCGCGATACCTACCACTTGCTATATCATGCCTCCCATTTTTCCATGTCAGCCTCTAACCCACCTTTCCTAGCAAACCGTTGTTTGGCTATGTTACCGCTTTTGCTCAGCCCCTCTTATAGCGTTGCTAGTTGCAGGTGAAGATGAAGTTTGTTCCATGTTGGAACATGTATATTGTTGGGATATCATTATTATCTCTTATTTACTTTAATGCACCTATATACTTGGTAAAGGGTGGAAGGCTCGGCCTTATACCTGGTGTTTTGTTCCACTCTTGCCGCCCTAGTTTCCGTCATACCGGTGTTATGTTCCTTGATTTTGCGTTCCTTACGTGGTTGGGTGTTATGGGAACCCCTTAACAGTTCGCTTTGAATAAAACTCCTCCAGCAAGGCCCAAGCTTGGTTTTAGATTTGCCTAAAAACCTATCACCTTCCCTTGGGTTCTGCAGACTCAAGGGTCATCTTTATTTTAACCCCCCCCCCCCCGGGGGGGGGGGCAATGCTTCTCTAAGTGTTGGTCCGAACCAGAGCCACTTGCGGCGCCACCTCAGGGAAACTTGAGGGCTGGTTTTAGCTGTACGTAGTGTTCATCCGGTGTTGCCCTGAGAACGAGATATGTGCAGCTCCTATCGGGATGTCGGCGCATCAGGCGGTCTTGCTGGTCTTGTTTTACCATTGTCGAAATGTCTTGTAACCGGGATTCTGAGACTGATCGGGTCTTCCCACGAGAAGGAATATCCTTCGTTGACCGTGAGAGTTTGTGATGGGCTAAGTTGGGACACCCCTGCAGGGTTTTGAACTTTCGAAAGTCGTGCCCGCGGTTATGGGCAGATGGGAATTTGTTAATATCCGGTTGTAGAAAACTTGACACTTAACTTAATTAAAATGAATCAACCGCGTGTGTAGCCGTGATGGTCTCTTCTCAGCGGAGTCCGGGAAGTGAACACGGTTCTTGTGTTATGCTTGAACGTAAGTAGTTTCAGGATCACTTCTTGATCACTTCTAGTTCACGACCATTGCATTGCTTCTCTTCTCACTCTTATTTGCGTAAGTTAGCCACCATATATGCTTAGTGCTTGCTGCAGCTCCACCTCGCTACCTTTTCCTACCCATAAGCTTAAATAGTCTTGATCTCGCGAGTGTGAGATTGCTGAGTCCTCGTGACTCACAGATACTTCCAAAACAGATGCCGGTGCCGATGATGCTAGTGCAGGTGACGCAACCCAACTCAAGTGGGAGCTCGATGAAGACCTTGATCGTTGTTTTGTTTTGCTTCCTATTGATCAGTAGTGGAGCCCAGTTGGGACAATCGGGGATCTAGCATTTGGGGTTGTCTTCTTTTATTTTGGTTCCATAGTCGGACCTTGTTTGTATTCTGGATGATGTATGTTTGACTTGTATTTGTGTGAAGTGGCAATTGTAAGCCAACTCTTTATCCCTTTTGTAAGGACCTATTTATCCCTAAGTGTTTTGGTGATTGATGACAACGCATTTGTGGACTAATCGTGTGCCATGAGTATTCCAGACACTTCTTTGCTAGGCACAAGACGATTGGATGCCCTTCGAAGACTGACGAAGACGGCGTCTTTTCTACATTTCTTTTTGGTGGATTTGAGTCGTAGGAAAGTCGTACTATTAAGAGGGGGCCCATGTTGGAAAGGTTTGGGTGGAATCATCACGTACACGTCTCCTGTTATCCCCTCCTTCTTCCTTGGAGCTTCCTCCGTTTTCCTGCCTCCTGTGACTGGCTGCTGTTGTGGTTGCGGTAGTACTGCTCCTGGATCAACGGTAGTACCATAGGCATCCACGGTAGTACCGCGGTGGCGCGGTAGTACCGCTGGTGCCCACGGTAGTACCGCTCCCCTGGAGCCGCACTACCGATGCTCACCAGGCTAGTGCCGCCCCTTTGCGGTAGTAGGAGCGGATGTAATTTTTTACATCCGCACCTGCCGTGGTAGTACCGCTTTCGCCATGCGGTAGTACCGCGCTATGCGTTCAGGTAGTAGTACCGCCCCTCGGCAGTACTACTGTGTCGGGTTTTTGCTACTTTCGTTTTTTGCGGAAGTAGGCACGGAAGTTCCCCTTCCCCCTGGCTGGGATTTTTGCCTTGTGGTAGTACCGCATGGGGGGCGCGGTAGTACCGCGCCTGCGGAAGTACCGCCCCCAGCTTCTGTGCGTCTGTTTCTGTGCTGGGGTCGCGGCAGTACCGTGGGTCGGTACGGTAGTACCGCACAGCCGTGCGGTAGTACCGCTTGGTTGCAAGTAGTAGTACCGCGCGGCCTTGCGGTAGTACCGCTGGCCAGGCGCGGTAGTACCGCTGGCCGCGGGGTGGTTGGTGGGTAACGGTTGGATCTTTTCCACACACTATATAAGGGGTCTCCTTCTTCCCCGTTGACTTACCTCTTCCACCATTAAAGCTCCATTATTGCTCCAAGCTCCATTTTCGCCCGATCTCACTCCCTAGCCAACAAAACTTGTTGATTTGCTCGGGAGTGGTTGAGAAGGACCCGATCTACACTTCCACCAAGAGATATTTGATTCCCCCTACTAATCCCTTGCGGATCTTGTTACTCTTGGGTGTTTGAGCATCCTAGACGGTTGAGGTCACCGCGAAGCCATAGTCCATTGTGGTGAAGCTTCGTGGTGTCGTTGGGAGCCTCCAATTGAGTTGTGGAGATTTCCCCCAACCTCGTTTGTAAAGGTTCGGTCGCCGCCTCCAAGGGCACCAATAGTGGAATCACGGCATCTCGCATTGTGTGAGGGCGTGAGGAGATTATGGTGGCCCTAGTGGCTTCTTGGGGAGCATTGTGCCTCCACACCGCTCCAACGGAGACGTACTTCCTCTCAAAGGGAAGGAACTTCGGCAACACATCCTCGTCTCCACCGTCTCCACTCTTGGTTATCTCATGCCTTTACTTGTGTAGCTTATTTGTTGCATATATCTTGCTTGCTTGTGTTCCTATTCGTGTTGTATCATATAGGTTGCTCATCTAGTTGCATATCTAGACAACCTACTTTGATGCAAAGTTTAAATTGCTAAAGAAAAGCTAAAAAATGTTAGTTGCCTATTCACCCCCCCCCCTCTAGTCAACCATATCGATCCTTTCAATTGGTATCAGAGCCTCGTCTCTTTATTAAGGACTTTACCGTCCGAAGAGTATGGTTGATACCGTAGACGGTGCGGAGGAACACTCTGGTGTGAATCCTATCTCTTCTACGGGCGATGGGGGAACCTTGGTCTCTCATGAGGAGTTCAATGTGGCCTTGGAGACATTGAAAACCTCCATGACGACCGAAGTTGAGAGCATGTTTACTAAATTTCTTGAGGGGCTTAAACTATCCACCGCACCATTGAAAGTGGGTGATCCCGCCAACAAGGTGACGGATGCTATCCCCGACAAGGGGGAAGCTAGTAGTGAAAAGGCTCCTTCTTCTAGTGGTAAGAATGGCACCGGCATCTTTGCCCATGTGGAACCACCACTTGTTTATGGTGGACCAATTCCTTCCACTCATTTGAATCATGCCGGTCCTCCTCCTAAGATTGTGAAAAATGAGGACTTTGATGCTTGGGTTTACCGCTTTAAACATCATTTAAATCATGTGAACACTAACATTTGGAGAATCATTGAAGAAGGTTTTTATCCGCATGATCCAAGAAACTTCACTCCTCGAGAAGCCGCGGATAATCAATTCAATGAGAATGCTCTCTTGATCACTCAAGATGCAATTCCACCCGAAGACCAACCTCATCTTCATCCCTTTGCCTTGGACAAACATGCATGGCGTTGTGTTATCTCTCTCTACCGGGGAAGCGCAAGCATTCAACGCTCCAATTATGAAGTGGTACAAGATGAGGCCGATGAGTTTGCAATGAAAGAAGATGAAGAACCTCGTGAGCTTTATCGGAGAGTAACCAAACTCGCGGTCTCACTACGAGATCACGGGAGCAAGGACATGGATGAAAATTGGATCAAGCGCAAATTCCTCAAGGCAATGATGCCCTATCACAAGGCCATGTCCTCCGTCATTCGTCAAAGACCGGACTTCCACACTTTGACGTCAAGCGAAGTGTTGGATGAGTTTGTGGCCATGAACATTTTGGACAAGACCGCCGACAATGCGGTGCTCCGTTCTCAACGGGCAAAGAAACCTAACCTAGCATTGAAGGCCAAGCTCACCGTGGAAGAAGAAGAAGAGGAAGAAGAGGAGAGCAACCCCGAAGATATGAAGTATGCATATCATGAACACATGGCACTTGCTTCAAGGCAATTTTGGAGCAAGAAAAACTCGAGGCCAAACTTTAGCAAAAGCAACTCGAGTGGCACAAGGGGCAAGCAACATGTAAGGACTTGCTACAATTGCAGCAACGTGAGTCATTTCATTGCGGAATGCCCGTATGAGAAGAGGGAAGACAATGGTGGAAAGCTCATCCGAAAGGACAAGGCCAAGTCGTTCCCTAACAAGAACAACTTCACCAAGAAGACTCCTCCCAAGGCTTTGGTTGTGCAAGAAGAGTACAATGAGGATGATGACGATGATGAAGATGGTGAGTCGGTTGCCATGGCCTCCGTTGCCTTTGCAACAACGTCACGGATGTCTCTCTTCGACTCACCCAATGAGAGCATCACCGCCAAGTGCCTCATGGCTAAAGCCACCAACAAGGTAACCTCCAACATCAAAACTACCATCATTAATCATCCTTCCCCGACGGATAGCATTAATGAACTTGAGGGAGCTAATGTGGAGGCTAACGAGTTTGAGGCCTTTATGGGCAAACTCAAGGGAAAATCCAAGAAGCACTTTGTTGCTCTCTTGGAACAACTTGGTGAAGCCAATGACATGATCGAGGCTCACGAAGACACCATCTCTAAGATGGAAGGGCATAGTCGTGACTATGCCGATGAGATTTCGGATCTTTCCAATGCTCTTGAGGAAGAGCGTGGTCTTCGTTTGGCTCTTGAGGAGTCACACAACGTTGATCATGCTAAGTTAAAGAAAGATTATGATCATGTCCTCATTGTTTCTCGTGTGCTAAATTCCGAGAAGGCCAAACTCGGGGTTGATCTTGCTAGACTCAAAGAGGAGTTTGATATACTTGACAAGGCCCACAAGGCCTTGAAGGGTATTCACGCTAGTCTCAAGGGGTCTCATGATCAACTCCAAGTGAAGCTAACTAAGGAGAAAGCAACTTTTCCTCATATGGTTTTAATTGATAATGCAAATGCTACTAACCCGTGTTGTGAGCATATACATCTTGTTGAGGAAAATGCAAAGTTGAAGGAGCAACTTGAGAGAGGTCTTGCGACTTGCATACAAGGCAAGAAGAACCTCAACGATCTCTTGATCAACCAAAAGGGAGGTGTGGCCAAGGAAGGGGTTGGGTACGTGCCTGACTCCAAGAACAAGAAGAAGAATGACAAGACCAAATGACCTCCTCCCCTCATGCAAACCTTTGTGAGAGAGGGAGAGAGTGCCCCCAAGGAGAAGAAGAAGAAGAAGAAGAACAATGTCAAGAAGGGCAATGCCACCCCTCTCAACAAAGCCGGCGATTTTAACCCTTCTTATGTGTTATGCCGTGCTAGTGATGGGCATGTTTATGCCAAATTTGTTGGTTCTCTTCATGAATACATTGAATGGTCTATTTGGGTTCCAAAAACCCTTGTTACTAACATCAAAGGATCCATTACAAAATGGGTAGCTAAAACCAAGCATTGATCTCTTGTAGGTGTTTGCTTCCGGTGGGGGATCATGGTTGCTCGATAGCGGAGCTACAAATCATATGACCGGAAGCAAGGACTTGGTGGTGGACGTGCACAAGGTTCCATCTATGCCCACCAATGTCGAGTGGGGTGATGCCTCATATTCTAAGGTATTGGGACTTGGCAAGGTGGTCATCTCTCATGATCTCACGATCGAGCAGGTCATGCTTGTTGAGTCCCTTGCATACAATTTACTTTCCGTTCGTCAACTTGCTATCATGGGCTTTGCCACTTTCTTTGATATCGATACCGTGGCCCTCTTGTGGAGCAAGACTCTTAAAGTAGCTTTTGTTGGGCATGTCGAGAACGGTCTATATGTGATTAACTTTTCGGAGCGTCCCACTAAGACCGCGACATGCCTAATGGCTAAAGTTGATGTGGGATGGCTTTGGCATCGCCGTTTAGCCCATGTCAATATGAGATCTTTGCAAAGTCTCCTCAAGGGGGACCATGTCCGTGGACTAACGAATGCTAGTTTTGCTAAAGATCGTGCTTGCAGTGCCTGTATTGAAGGAAAGCTACATGAGAAGGCTCACCCTCCCATGACTATCATTTATTCAAAGAGGCCTTTGGAGCTCCTTCACATGGATCTCTTTGGGCTTCCATCCTTCGATAGTCTTGGAGGTAGGAAGTATTGCTTGGTGATTGTGGATGACTACTCAAGGTACACGTGGGTGTATTTCTTCAAGAGGAAGAGCGAGACCCAACAAACCATCATTGACTTTGCAAATGAAGCACAAGTCAACACAATGCAAAGATCTTGACAATAAGAAGTGACAACGGCACCGAGTTCAAGAACTACACCTTGGATGAGTTTCTTAGTGACGAGGGAATCAAGCATCAATATTCCGCACCCTACACCCCTCAACAAAACGGTGTTGCGGAGAGGAAGAACCAGACGTTGATGGATGCGGCAAGGACCATGATGGCGGATTTCAAGTCTGCGTACAACTTTTGGGCCGAAGTCATCAACACCGTGTGTCATGCATCAAATCGGCTCTACCTCCGCAAGGGCTTGAACAAGACTCCATATGAGATACTCACCGGTAACAAGCCCAACCTCAAGTACTTCCGGGTATTCAGGTGTAAGTGTTTCATTCTCAAGAAAGGTGTTCGGTTGTCTAAATTTGAGGCTAGAGCTTATGAGGGCATATTTGTTGGTTATGCTACAAACTCTCATGCTTACCGTGTCCTCAATAAATCCACGGGACTTATTGAGGAGACGTGTAACGTGGAGTTTGATGAGAATAACGTCTCCCAAGTGGAGCAAAGTGGCACTTGTGATGTAGGTGATGAAATTCCTCCTCAAGCCATAAGAAGAATGGGTGTTGGTTTTATCCTACCCATTGAGGAACCCCTTGTGGCTGAAGGAGAAGGACAATGCTCCACTCAAGTGGAGCCATCACCAACCCAAGGCCCACACGCTTCCGAAGAACAAAGTGAAGGCCCTCAACCTCATGAACAAGACCAAGGGCATGATCATACTCAAGACGGTGTGGACACACCAAGTGATGCCCAAGGTCAAGTTCTCTCCCCCGAGCAAGTTCAAGATTAAGAACAAGTTCATGACGTTGCTCAAGATGATCAAGTAACCGCTCCTCAACTCGCCACCGAGGAGGAATTAGAGCGTCGTGCCGCCAAGGTTTCTTCCAAGCTCTCCACCAAGGATCATCTCATGATGAATGTGCTTGGAAGCTTAAGAAAGGGGGTAAGCACTCGTAGACAATTAGCAAATTATTGTGAGCATCACGCGTTTGTCTCTTGTGTGGAACCCCACAAGGTCTATGAGGTGCTAGAAGATTCGGATTGGCTCGATGCCATGCATGAAGAACTCAACAACTTCGAGCGCAACAAAGTGTGGAGATTGGTGCCAAGACCGACCGGAAATCACAATGTCATAGGAACCAAGTGGATATTTAAGAACAAGCAAGATGCCCATGGGATCATCATTCGCAACAAGGCTCGTTTGGTAGCACAAGGCTACTCCCAAGTCGAGGGTATCGACTACGGTGAAACCTTTGCTCCCATTGCTCGTCTTGAATCCATTCGCATGTTGATTGCATATGCTTGTCATCATAACTTTGAGTTAGAACAAATGGATGTGAAGATTTTCTTAATGGTCCCATTAATGAATTGGTTTATGTCAAGCAACCCCCCGGGTTCGAGGATCCCTACTTTCCCGATCATGGGTATCAACTCGATAAGGCACTCTATGGCCTTAAACAAGCCCCACGTGCATGGTATGACCACCTTACCGAGTTGTTACAAGACCGTGGTTTTGAAGTTGGGCTAATCGACCCCACTCTTTTTACTAAGAAGGTCAAAGGGGAGTTGTTTGTGTGCCAATTATATGTTGATGATATTATCTTTGGTTCTCCTAACAAAGCTTTCAATGAGGAATTTGCCGCTCTCATGACCTCAAAGTTCGAGATGTCCTCCATGGGAGAGTTGAAGTTCTTTCTAGGGTTCGAAGTGAAGCAAAGAAGAGAAGGAACCTTCATCAATCAATCCAAATACACTCAAGACATGCTCAAGAGATTCAAGCTAAGTGACGTCAAGACGGCTTCTACTCCAATGCCCACCAAGTGCCAACTTGACTTAGATCCCAATGGTAAAGTGGTGGATCAAAAGGTATATCATTCCATGATTGGATCCTTGCTTTACCTTTGTGCATCTAGACCGGACATCATGTTGAGTGTGGGATTTGTGCATGGTTTCAAGCCGCACCTAAGGAAAGTCACTATGTGGCGGTCAAATGAATCTTTCGATATTTGGCTCATACCCCAAACTTTGGCTTATGGTACCCAAGAGGATCAAACTTCAAGCTTGTAGGGTACTCGGATTCCGATTGGGCGGGGGACAAAGTGGATAGGAAGTCCACTTCCGGAGGGTGCCAATTCCTTGGTTGCTCTTTGGTAAGTTGGTATTCCAAAAAGCAAAGTTGTGTGTCTCTCTCGTCCACCGAAGCGGAGTATGTGGCGGCCGGTAGTTGTTGTTCACAACTCTTATGGATGAGGCAAACTTTAAAGGATTACGGTGTCGCTTGTGACAAAGTGCCTCTTTGGTGTGACAATGAAAGTGCCATCAAGATCTCTCTCAACCCGGTGCAACACTTCAAGACGAAGCATATTGAGATCCGGTATCACTTCATCCGGGATCACATTAGGCGAGGAGAGATCGCGCTCAACTACGTCAACACTCATGATAACCTTGCAGATATCTTCACGAAGCCCTTGGATGAAGCAAGATTTCGCGAGTTAAGGCATGAGCTAAATATCATCGATTCGAGCAATGTTGCTTGAACCCTTGCACACCCCACCATACTCAACGTGTTGTCCTATTTAGATGTAGGCATGGACATAGGGGGAGTGATGTTCTCTCAATGAACTCTCCCTCCCCCCATTATGCATAAATCAATCAAGTCTTTCACATTAGCCATGTTTGATGGTACTTGTGCTTCAAAGACGAGTTTTGTTCATGGACCCAAGGATAATTCTTCACGGTGCCATACCAATTGACTCAAACATAGGTGGCTACGGCCACCGCCCTCTCTTTTGGAGAGGTGGTGTCTCGTGGTTGGTTCGTTTGTCGTGTGCCTTTCTGGTTTTGTGTGTTGCGTGGTCTTGTGGTGTCGTGTTGGCTCGGAGTGGTTTGTGCAAACATCCAGTTTTTCGCGCTCGAAACGTGCATCTTCTTGAGCCCACGGTACTACCGCGTCTGGGCGCGGTACTACCGCTTTGGGAGGCACGGTACTACCGCGCCATAGCATGGTACTACCGCTCTGGTGCGGTACTTTGGAAGTACCGCGCCGGGCGGTACTACCGTGTCGGGGCACGGTACTACCGCGTCGTCAAGGGTGCGTGGGGGTTATGACTCGGGCAGGGGAGTTCCAGCTCCCCATACCCATTCATTGTCTCTCTCTCCACGTCTCTCCCTCTCAAGAGCGGCGCCGGAGGCCCTCGCCGGATCTCCGTCTCCGGCCACTCTCCTCGGATTCCGACCGGTGGGATCGTTCCCCGCCACTCCCTCTTGCCATGGACCAAGGTTTTTCCCCAAATCCCTCTTTTTCTTGGCTGTTCTCTTGCTTCTAGGTTTTTGGGGAGAAACTTGTCGTTCTTGAGATTTTAGGCCAAATCTCTACAAGAGTAGGATGTAGGAGAGTCATGATGCGTAGGAAACATACTTGATATGCTGTTGTGTGGTAGCTTTGTCCAACCGTAGTACCATCGTGGTTTCGCGGGCTTTTTCAGATTTGAACCAGTTCAGATCTGACGCGGTGCGGTACTACGGTGCCCGATGTGCGGTACTACCGCTCTTGCGGTACTACCGCCCGTCAGGTGCGGTACTACCGTACCGTGCGGTACTACCGCTCTGCAAATGCGGTACTACCATGTCGGCCGTGGCACTAAGGTCGTACTACCGCTCCTACACCCGGTACTACCGTGATCTTGCACGGTACTACCGTGTCTAAGAGACGTACTACTATCTTAGCTCCGCAGCTCTTGGCAGTACTACCGTAGGGATCAAATCTCTCTCTAGGCATTTATCTTGTGTGCTTTCTGCTTGTTTCACTTGCTTTGTTGTGGTCTTTGCATTAATCTCTCTTGGCTGTTGTGGGTGTTTTTGCGTTCTGTGTCTCAGGTGGTGGCTCTCGCCGTTCTAATCCCAATCGTGACACTGGCTCCAAGCGTCTGCGCAACCCCCAAGATGAAGCCCCAGAGGGATCCAATGCCCCCAAGCGCAATGTCAAGACCACTGCCAGCAAGCAAAAGGAACCTGCTAAGGGCATGGACGAGATTTCAATCACTGAGTATGTCGAGCGCCGGAAGATCAATCCCTATGTGAATCCTCGGGCTATCCTCAGAGGCAACGAGCTGTTCTGGACCAAGCAACAGGCTCTCATCTATCTGGATGTGATCAAGAACAAGCAGAATACCTTTGTGGATGTCAAGTGGATAGACATGCATCACCTGCGGAAGGACAAGTTTCGTGACTATTTTGGAGAGGCTCTGGACTTGGTGGAGCAGTTTGCTATTGAGCCAGTGATCTCTTTTCACCTTGACTATGACCCTGAGCTCATCTGTCAGTTCTTCGCCTCAGTGTACTTTCATCCCGGGGAGGAGCGGAGGATGACTTGGATGACCAATGGCCGTCAGCTGTCTGCTACATGGAAAGAGTTCATGGATCTGCTGCACATTCCTGATGACGGGCTTCACACCCCCGTTGGCGTTCGCCCCCATGCCAACTCTGAGTCTGCCAACAAGAACCAGCTTCAGCCCTTCCTTGTTGAGAAGGTACTCCCCAATGGCAAGTCATCTTGGGTGTTAAACTCCTTTCTGGATATCATGCATCGCACCTTCCGCAACACTCTGTTCCCACGCATTGGCGACAAGGACAAGGTACATGCATATCTAGTGGACATGTTGCTCTTGTGTGCAGAGGCACGTTCTTCTCAGACTCAGCCACTTGATGTCTCACACATCATGTGGTGTGAGCTTCGGTTTGCGGTGTTCACTCGCAAGGTACCTATCTATGGACCGTACCTGTTTCTGCTGCTCTCCACCACTTGGGAGAAGACGTATCCCGATGATGAGTTCCTTGCTCCAGACTGGATTCGCCATGAGTCCATCAGCCTCCGCGTCAAGACCAACTGGGCCAACACCACTACCCGTGCTGAGGCATCTTCTGCTAGGAGGGCTGCTGGTGAGGGGAGGCTGCTGCTGCTGAGACTGTTGCTGAGGACCGTGCTGCTCGGTCTACCACTTCTTCCTCTGAGCCGTCATGGGCCAAGAAGCTGAAGGACAAGATGAAGACTCTCTTCTGCATGCAGGCCAAGGGACAATACAGGGCTCACATGGCTGACAAGGAGAGTCGCCGCCGTGACAAGAAGGTGATGAGGCTCTTTGGAGAGGATGTGTCTGGCGGGTCTGAGGATGTCATCACACCTGAGGCTTCCTGGATGTCAAAGCAGGGCTACAAGTGGACCAGTTTAGAGGATGACCTCGAGGAGACTATCCCCACCGCTGAGTCTGACGAGGAGCACGAGGAGCAGTGGGACGACTTCTCTGCCTGAGCCACCCCGTGTGTGTAGGTGTCCTCTCTGCCTTTTTGGCGTCTCGATGCCAAAGGGGAGAGAGTGTAGGGATTTGCGTTGTGTCGTGCTTGGTGTGTTTGTTTGCTTTGTCGTTTGGACCTCGTTTGCCTCGTTTGCTTTTGTTTGGTCTGTGCCTTCGAGACCTATCCTCCATATGGTGTAAGACATATGCACTCTATCTATCTTAGTTATCTTATGTTTGTACTATCTTGTCTAGTGATAGATATGCCTTGTCTCTATAATATAGGGGGAGCTCTATTCCTAGTATTCGTGCTCATCTAGGTGGCACACATTTAGGGAGAGCCCGTCTATATTATAGAGAGGAGGGGTTTGCATTTACTTAATAGTATTTTCTTTGTGCAAATCCCGTTTTGTCATCAATCCACCAAAAAGGGGGAGATTGTAAGGACATATTTATCCCTAAGTGTTTTGGTGATTGATGACAACGCATTTGTGGACTAATCGTGTGCCATGAGTATTCCAGACACTTCTTTGCTAGGCACAAGACGATTGGATGCCCTTCGAAGACTGACGAAGACGGCGTCTTTTCTACATTTCTTTTTGGTGGATTTGAGTCGTAGGAAAGCCGTACTATTAAGAGGGGGTCCGCGTTGGAAAGGTTTTGGTGGAATCATCACGTACACGTCTCCTTTTATCCCCTCCTTCTTCCTTGGAGCTTCCTCCGTTTTCCTGCCTCCTATGACTGGCTGCTGTTGTGGTTGCGGTAGTACTGCTCCTGGATCAACGGTAGTACCATAGGCATCCACGGTAGTACCGCGGTGGCGCGGTAGTACCGCTGGTGCCCACGGTAGTACCGCTCCCCTGGAGCCGCACTACCGATGCTCACCAGGCTAGTGCCGCCCCTTTGCGGTAGTAGGAGCGGATGTAATTTTTTACATCCGCACCTGCCGTGGTAGTACCGCTTTCGCCATGCGGTAGTACCGCGCTATGCGTTCAGGCAGTAGTACCGCCCCTCGGCAGTACTACTGTGTCGGGTTTTTGCTACTTCCGTTTTTTTGTGGAAGTACGCACGGAAGTTTCCCTTCCCCCTGGCTGGGACTTTTGCCTTGCGATAGTACCGCATGGGGGGCGCGGTAGTACCGCGCCTGCGGAAGTACCGCCCCCAGCTTCTGTGCGTCTGTTTCTGTGCTGGGGTCGCGGCAGTACCGTGGGTCGGTACGGTAGTACCGCACAGCCGTGCGGTAGTACCGCTTGGTTGCAAGCAGTAGTACTGCGCGGCCTTGCGGTAGTACCGCTGGCCGCGGGCTGGTTGGTGGGTAACGGTTGGATCTTTTCCACACACTATATAAGGGGTCTCCTTCTTCCCCGTTGACTTACCTCTTCCACCATTAAAGCTCCATTATTGCTCCAAGCTCCATTTTCGCCCGATCTCACTCCCTAGCCAACCAAACTTGTTGATTTGCTCGGGAGTGGTTGAGAAGGCCCCGATCTACACTTCCACCAAGAGATATTTGATTCCCCCCTACTAATCCCTTGCGGATCTTATTACTCTTGGGTGTTTGAGCATCCTAGACGGTTGAGGTCACCGCGAAGCCATAGTCCATTCTGGTGAAGCTTCGTGGTGTCGTTGGGAGCCTCCAATTGAGTTGTGGAGATTGCCCCAACCTCGTTTGTAAAGGTTCGGTCGCCGCCTCCAAGGGCACCAATAGTGGAATCACGGCATCTCGCATTGTGTGAGGGCGTGAGGAGATTACGGTGGCCCTAGTGGCTTCTTGGGGAGCATTGTTCCTCCACACCTCTCCAACGGAGACGTACTTCCTCTCAAAGGGAAGGAACTTCGGCAACACATCCTCGTCTCCACCGTCTCCACTCTTGGTTATCTCATGCCTTTACTTGTGTAGCTTATTTGTTTCATATATCTTGTTTGCTTGTGTTCCTATTTGTGTTGCATCATATAGGTTGCTCATCTAGTTGCATATCTAGACAACCTACTTTGATGCAAAGTTTAAATTGCTAAAGAAAAGCTAAAAATTGTTAGTTGCCTATTCACCCCCCCCCTAGTCAACCATATCGATCCTTTCACCTTTCTTATTTAGTACATGGGATTGTGTGAAGATTACCCGTCTTGCGACAAACCTACCATGCGGCTATGCCTCTAAGTCGTGCCCCGACACGTGGGAGATATAGAAGCATTGTGGGTGTTACAATATCAATCTTTACGTCTCGACCATTTCGAGACTCCTCGTCATGTCCCCGATCTCATCCGGGACTCCGAACTACCTTCGGTACGTCAAAACACATAAACTCATATTACCGATCGTCGCCGAACGTTAAGCGTGCGGACCCTATGGGTTCGAGAACTATGTACACATGACCGAGACTCGTCTCCGGTCAATAACCAATAGCGGAACCTGGATGCTCATATTGGCTCCTACATATTCTACGAAGATCTTTATCGGTCAAACCGCATAACAACATACGTTGTTCCCTTTGTCATCGGTATGTTACTTGCCCGAGATTCGACCGTTGGTATCTCAATACCTAGTTCAATCTCGTTACCAGCAAGTCTCTTTACTGGTTCCGTAATACATCATCCCGCAACTAACTCATTAGTTGCATTGCTTGCAAGGCTTAAAGTGATGTGCATTACCGAGAGGGCCTAGAGATACCTCTCCGACAATCGAGTGACAAATCCTAATCTTGATCTATGCCAACTCAACAAGTACCATCGGAGACACCTGTAGAGCACCTTTATAATCACCCATTTATGTTGTGACGTTTGATAGCACACAAATTGTTCCTCCGGTATTCGGGAGTTGCATAATCTCATAGTCATAGGAGCATGTATAAGTCATGAAGAAAGCAATAGCAACAAACTAAATGATCATCGTGCTGAGCTAACGGATGGGTCAAGTCAATCACATCATTCTCTAATGATGTGACCCCGTTAATCAAATGACAACTCATGTCTATGGTTAGGAAACATAACCATCATTGATTCAACGAGCTAGTCAAGTAGAGGCATACTAGTGACAATCTGTTTGTCTATGTATTCATGCATGTATTAAGTTTCCGGTTAATACAATTCTAGCATGAATAATAAACATTTATCATGATATAAGGAAATATAAATAACAACTTTATTATTGCCTCTAGGGCATATTTCCTTCAGTCTCCCACTTGCACTAGAGTCAATAATCTAGTTCACATCTTTATGTGATTAGTTCACATCTCCACGTGACTAATACCCAAAGGGTTTACTAGAGTCAATAATCTAGTTCACATCTCTATGTGATTAAAACCCAAAGAGTGATCATGTTTTGCTTGTGAGAGAAACTTAGTCAACGGGTCTGCCACATTCAGAGCCGTATGTATTTTGCAAATTTTCTATATTTACAATGCTTTGCACGGAGCTACTCTAGCTAATTGCTCCCACTTTCAATATGTATCTAAATCAAGACTTAGAGTCATCCAGATCGATGTAAAAAGCTTGCATCGATGTAACTCTTTACGACGAACTCTTTTTATCACCTCCATAACCGAGAAATATTTCCTTAGTCCTCTAAGGATAATTTTGACAGTTGTCCTGTGATCTTCTCCTAGATCACTATTGTACTCCCTTGCCAGAATCATGCTAAGGTATATAATAGGACTGGTAAACAGCATAGCATACTTTATAGAACCTATGACTGAGGCATAGGGAATGACTTTTCATTCTCTTTCTATTTTCTGCTGTGGTCGGGTTTTGAGTCTTTACTCAACTTCACACCTTGCAACACAGGAAAGAACTCCTTCTTTGACTGTTTCATTTTGAACTACATCAAAATCTTGTCAAGGTATGTACTCATTAAAAAATGAAAATATATCAACCATCTTGATCTATCTCTATAGATCTTGATGCTCAATATGTAAGTAGCTTCATCGAGGTCTTTCTTTGAAAAACTCTTTTCAAACACTCCTTTATGCTTTCCAGAAAATTCTACATTATTTCCGATCAACAATATGTCATTCACATATACTTATCAGAAATGATGTAGTGCTCACACTCACTTTCTTGTAAATACAGGCTTCACCGCAAGTCTGTATAGAACCATATGCTTTGATCACTTTATCAAAGTATATATTCCAACTCCGAGATGCTTGCACCAGTCCATAGATGGATCGCTGGAGCTTGCACACTTTGTTAGCACCTTTAGGATTGACAAAACCTTCT
This sequence comes from Triticum urartu, assembly GCF_003073215.2. NCBI lineage: Eukaryota > Viridiplantae > Streptophyta > Magnoliopsida > Poales > Poaceae > Triticum > Triticum urartu. The sequence goes on from NC_053028.1 coordinate 108,483,852, forward strand.
TGTTGCATCATATACAACTCTTCTTTAATAAATCCATTAAGAAATGCAGTTTTGACATCCATTTGCCAGATTTCATAAAACGGGGCAATTGCTAACATGATTCAGGCAGACTTAAGCATCACTATGAGTGAGAAAATCTCACCGTAGTCAACATCTTGAACTTGTCGAAAACCTTTTGCGACAATTCGAGCTTTGTAGATAGTAACACTACTATCAGTGTATGTCTTCCTCTTGAAAATCCATTTATTCTTAGTGGCTCACCGATCAACAGGCAAGTCAATCAAAATCCATACTTTGTTCTAATACATGGATCTCATCTCAGATTTCATGGCTTCAAGCCATTCCACGGAATCTGGGCTCATCATCGCTTCCTCATAGTTCGTAGGTTCGTCATGGTCAAGTAACATGACCTCCAGAACAGGATTACCGTACCACTCGGGTGCGGAACATATTCTGGTTGACCTACGAGGTTCGGTAGTAACTTGATCTAAAGTTTCATGATCATCATCATTAACTTCCTCACTAATTGGTATAGGAATCACTAGAACTGATTTCTGTGATGAACTACTTTCCAGTTCGGGAGAAGGCACAATTACCTCATCAAGTTTTACATTCCTCCCAACCACTTCTTTCGAGAGAAACTTCTTCTCTAGAAAGGATCCATTCTTAGCAACGAATATCTTGACTTCAGATCTGTGATAGAAGGTGTACCCAACAGTTTCCTTTGGGTGTCCTATGAAGATGCATTTCTCCAATTTGGGTTCGAGCTTATCAGGTTGAAACTTTTTCACATAAGTATCGTAGCCCCAAAATTTAAGAAACGACAGCTTAGGTTTCTTGCTAAACCACAGTTCATATGGTGTCGTCTCAACGGATTTAGATGGTGCCCTATTTAACGTGAATGGAGTTGTCTCTAGTGCATAACCCCAAAACGATAGTGATAAATCGGTAAGAGACATCATAGATTGCACCATATATCTAATAAAGTACGGTTATGATGTTCGGACACACCATTACGCTATGGTGTTCCAGGTGGCGTGAGTTGCAAAACTATTCCGCATTGTTTCAAATGAACACCAAACTCGTAAATCAAATATTCTCCTCCATGATCAGATCGCTGAAACTTTATTTCCTTGTTACGATGATTTTCCACTTCACTCTAAGATTCTTTGAACTTTTCAAATGTTTCAGACTTATGTTTCATCAAGTAGATATACCCATATCTGCTCAAATCATCTGTGAAGATCAGAAAATAACGATACCTGCCGCGAGCCTCAACAGTCATCGGATTGCATACATCAGTATGTATTATTTCCAATAAGTCAGTTGCTTGCTCCATTGTTCCGGAGAATGAAGTTTTAGTCATCTTCCCCATGAGGCATGGTTCGCAAGCATCAAATGATTCATAATCAAGTGATTCCAAAAGCCCATCAACATGGAGTTTCTTCATGCGCTTTACACCAATATGACCTAAATGCCAGCGCCACATATAAGTTGCACTATCATTATTAACTTTGCATCTATTGGCTTCAATATTATGAATATGTGTATTACTACGATCGAGATTCAATAAACCATTCACCTTGGGTGTATGACCTCAGAAGGTTTTATTCATGTAAACAGAATAACAATTATCCTTGACTTAAATGAATAACTGTATTGCAATAAACATGATCCAATCATATTATGCTCTACGCAAACACTAAATAACATTTATTTTAGGTTCAACACTAATCCCGAAGGCAAAGGGAGTGTGCGATGGTGATCTTATCAACCTTGGAATCACTTCCAACTCACATCATCACCTCGTCCTTAACTAGTCTCTGTTTATTTTGCAACTCCCGTTTCGAGTTACTACTCTTAGTAACTGAACCAGTATGAAATACTGAGGTATTGTTATAAACACTAGTAAAGTACACATCAATAACATGTATATCAAATATATACTTTTGTTCACTTTGCCATCCTTCTTATCCGCCAAGTATCTAGGGCAGTTCCACTTCCAGTGACCATTTCCTTTGCAGTAGAAGCACTCAGTTCCAGGCTTGGGTCTAGCTTTGAGCTTCTTCATGGGAGCAGCAACTTGCTTGCTATTCTTCTTTGAAGTTCCTCTTTCTTTCCATTTGACCTTTTTTTGAAACTAGTGGTCTTGTTAACCATTAACACTTGATGCTATTTCTTGATTTCTACCTTCGCCGATTTCAGCATCGTGAAGAGCTTGGGAATTACTTTCGTTATCCCTTGCATATTATAGTTCATCACTAAGTTCTAGTAACTTCGTGATAGTGACTAGAGAACTTTGTCAATTACTATCTTATCTGGAAGATTAACTCCCACTTGATTCAAGCAATTGTAGTACCCAGACAATCTGAGCACATGCTCACTACTTGAGCTATTCTCCTCCATCTTGTAGGCAAAGTACTGTCATGGGTCTTCTACCTCTAGACACGGGCATGAGTATGAAATACCAATTTCAACCCTTAGAATATCTTATATGCTCTGTGGCGTTCAAAACGTTTTTGAAGTTCCGGTTCTAAGCCGTAAAGCATGGTGCACTAAACTATCAAGTAGTCATCATACCGAGCTTTACCAAACGTTCATAACGTCTGTATCTGCTCCTGCAATAGGTCCGTCACCTAGCGGTGCATCAAGGACATAATTCTTCTATGCAGCAATGAGGATAATCCTCAGATCACGGACCTAGTCCGCATCATTGCTACTATCATCTTTCAACATAGTTTTTCTCTAGGAACATATCAAAAATAAACAGGGAAGCTATACATGAGCAATTGATCTACAACATACATATGCAAACACTACCAGGACTAAGTTCATGATAAATTAAAGTTCAATTAATCATATTACTTAAGAACTCCCACTTAGATAGACATCCCTCTAGTCATCTAAATGATCACGTGATCCAAATCAACTAAACCATGTCCAATCATCACGTGAGATGGAGTAATTTTCAATGGTAAACATCACTATGTTGATCATATCTACTATATGATTCACGCTCGACCTTTCGGTCTCCAGTGTTCCGAGGCCATATCTGCATATGCTAGGCTCGTCAAGTTTAACCCGAATATTCTGTGTGTGCAAAACTGGCTTGCACCCGTTGTATGTGAACGTAGAGCTTATCACACCCGATCATCACGTGGTGTCTCGGCACGACGAACTTTGGCAACGGTGCATACTCAGGGAGAACACTTGTACCTTGAAATTTAGTGAGAGATCATCTTATAATGCTACCGCCGAACTAAGCAAAATAAGATGCATAAAGGATAAACATCACATGCATATGACATGATATGGCCATGATCATCTTGCGCCTTTGATCTTCATCTTCGAAGTACCGTCATGATCTCTATCACCACTGGCATGACACCATGATCTCCATCATCTTGATCTCTATGAACGTGTCGTCACATGGTCGTCTCGCCAACTATTGCTCTTGCAACTATTGCTATCGCATAGCGATAAAGTAAAGCAATTATTTGGCGTTTGCATCTTATGCAATAAAGAGACAACCATAAGGCTTATACCAGTTGCCGATAACTTCAACAAAACATGATCATCTCATACAACAACTTATATCTCATCACGTCTTGACCATATCACATCACAACAAGCCCTGCAAAAACAAGTTAGATGTCCTCTACTTTGTTGTTGCAAGTTTTACGTGGCTGCTATGGGCTGAGCAAGAACCGTTCTTACATACGCATCAAAACCACAACGCGGTATAGTGATTGTTTTTTGATCTTCAGAAAGAACCCTGTTCATTGAATCCGATTCAACTAAAGTTGGGGAAACAGACACCCACTAGCCACCTGTGTGCGAAGTACGTCGGTAGAACTAGTCTCGCGTAAGCGTACGCGTAATGTCGGTATGAGCCGCTTCATCCAACAATACCGCCGAATCAAGAATCAACTAGTGACGGCAAGAAATATGTATATACCCACACCCACAACTCATTTGTATTCTACTCATGCAGATAACATCTACGTATAAACCTGGCTCTGATACCACTGTTGGGGAATGCCGTAATTTCAAAAAAACCCTACGCACACGCAAGATCATGGTGATGCATAGCAACGAGAGGAGAGAGTGTTGTCAACGTAACCTCATAGACCGTAAGCGGAAGCGTTATGAGAAAGCGGTTGATGTAGTCGTACGTCTTCACGATCCGATCGATCCAAGTACCGAACGTACGACACCTCCGAGTTCAGCACACGTTCAGCTCGGTGACGTCTCACGAACTCCGATACAGCAGAGCTTCGAGGGAGAGTTCCGTCAGCACGACGGCGTGATGACGGTGATGATGATGCTATCGACGCAGGGCTTCGCCTAAGCACCGCTACGATATAACTGAGGTGGATTATGGTGGAGAGGGGCACCGCACACGGCTAAAAGATCAACTGATCAACTTGTGTGTCTATCGGGTGCCCCCTGGCCACATATATAAAGGAGTGGAGGAGGGGGGAGGGCCGGCCCTCCTATGGCGCGCCCTGGGGAGTCCTACTCCCACCGGGAGTAGGATTCCCCCCTCCCATGTAGTAGGAGTAGGAGAGAAGGAAAGGGAAAAGAGAAGAGAAGGAAGGAGGGGGCGCCGCCCCTCCCCCTAGTCAAATTCGGACTAGGCCTTGGGGGGCGCAGCCTCCTCTCTCTCTTTCCCCTAAAGCCCAATAAGGCCGATATACTTTTCGGCGAATTCCCGTAACTCTCCGGTACTCCGAAAAATACCCGAATCACTCGGAACCTTTCCGATGTCCGAATATAGTCGTCCAATATATCGATCTTTATGTCTCGACCATTTCGAGACTCCTCGTCATGTCCCCGATCTCATCAGGGACTCCGAACTACCTTTGGTACGTCAAAACACATAAACTCATATTATCGATCGTCACCGAACATTAAGCGTGCGGACCCTACGGGTTCGAGAACTATGTAGACATGATCGAGACTCGTCTCCGGTCAATAACCAATAGCGGAACCTAGATGCTCATATTGGCTCCTACATATTCTACGAAGATCTTTATCGGTCAAACCGCATAACAACATACGTTGTTCCCTTTGTCATCGGTATGTTACTTGCCCGAGATTCGATCGTCGGTATCTCAATACCTAGTTCAATCTCGTTACCGGCAAGTCTCTTTACTCGTTCTGTAATACATCATCCCGCAACTAACTCATTAGTTGCATTGCTTGCAAGGCTTAAAGTGATGTGCATTACCGAGAGGGCCCAGAGATACCTGTCCGACAATCGGAGTGACAAATCCTAATATTGATCTATGCCAACTCAACAAGTACCATCGGAGACACCTGTAGAGCACCTTTATAATCACCCAGTTACGTTGTGACGTTTGATAGCACACAAAGTGTTCCTCCGGTATTCAGGAGTTGCATAATCTCATAGTCATATGAACATGTATAAGTCATGAAGAAAGCAATTGCAACAAACTAAACGATCATCATGCTAAGCTAATGGATGGGTCAAGTCAATCACATCATTCTCTAATGATGTGATCCCGTTAATCAAATGACAAGTCTATGGTTAGGAAATATAACCATCATTGATTCAACGAGCTAGTCAAGTAGAGGCATACTAGTGACAATCTGTTTGTCTATGTATTCACACATGTATTAAGTTTCCGGTTAATACAATTCTAGAATGAATAATAAACATTTATCATGATATAAGGAAATATAAATAACAACTTTACTATTGCCTCTAGGGAATATTTCCTTCACCACCTGTGGCAATAGCCACACTTGTGTGTTGATGATTTCATTAGCGGCATTCTCTATGATCATGTCAGCATCGTCGTTCTTTCTTGCCAATCCATGGGAAAAGACCTACCTTCCTGTGAACTTGTGTATCCCCTTGTGCATGCTCGTCGAGCCAGACCTTTTCTCGTCGTATTTTTTACTCCATTCTGGGCTATGACCGCCCTTCCCATGAAGGTTGGCTGACATGGGGTTGATAATTGTGCAGCTCCTTGTTGTGGCCTCCCGTGGTCTACCTGCGCCAGTAGTTCCGGTGTTGTCTTGTCAGCTTCCATGTGATATCAATCGAAGTTTACCTCTCTATTATCTCTAGCATGATGTGCTGCACAACAGCCTCCTCTGTTGCTAGTGATGTCTTGAATGTGTTGTGTTGTAATCTTATACTGTTATTTTTGTGTGTTTTATGTGTTCTTGCCTTGAGAAGATGTATTGTCCCTCGGGTTGTTAAGTTTTTTGATCCGGTTTGACACATAAACTGTATTATGGGACCCGGTTTCCCACATAAATCAGCCCAATTTCTTTTGAACAACTGAGAGATCAATATGCAGGTGGGGACACCCCCGCGATTGATTACACAAGAAGTAGTTCATCATAAATTAGTTGGCATACTGATGAGGTTGGCCATGACTAGTCACTAAGATAAAAAAGATCTTGACAAGCAAAAGGTACAAAGAAGCTCGCATAAAACATTCTGTAGATTTCTCGTCAGCTAAACTACTGCTGTCATTGAGAGGTAGTTGGACAGCTAGGATAAGGAGCTACATGGTGCCCGAGCTCCAAACAACATTTCTGCAACAAGCACACCTTGTTGAGCAGCTGCGGTATGACTCCCTAGCATTAAACTTGAAATCATGGTGGACGACCTGGACATGGTCACTCACGCAGTTGTATGGAGACTTGCTAGCACGAATGGGCGGTGTGTGTGATGGAGTACGTACGGGTAGCAACATGGCCTAGAGTAACCCGACTTGGTGTTCTTGCACGTATCCAGTATCTTGTTGTGGTCAAGGTTTGTTCTACCGGGGTCAACATATTCTTGCCGCCTCTCATTCCTAGCTATATATGCGTGTAATTGATCAAGCGGCACAAGAGAGGTCATGCATCGCATTTCTTGCTCGATTTGTAATTGTGTAGAAGAAAAGTATTGCGATTATATATATAGCATAGAGTCGAAGGTGATAGGTGAGATCCTGAGTGGAATGTAACTCACCAATAAAGAGTGTCAGGAGGAATTACCAATATCACTTGTATGAAGAATAAAGACACTGACTAATTGACACGATGATTAAAAAACTCAACATTTGAATCTCAATTGGTTGGATCACGAAATCCTCTTTTTGGCGGTGGGTATCTCGAAATCCCTGTCCATAGACTTAAGGAAACTAGCAAACGGGTATATGTGATACACGTGTTATAACATGACACTAAAATATTTAAGCACCCTTCAATATTGAAATCATGTAAAATACCATAGAATAATTTGTTCTACCGTCTCAGCTAATTTTTTTTTTGAAATCATGTATACATATTGTCGGACGGACATTTAGAGATCTACGTGGCACTAGCAGCTCCTGCTGTCAGTGAACAAAAACCAGACCGGACCATCAAATTAGCTAAGCCTTAACTCGTCCTCCTTGAGATCTACAGAGTTTTCTTTCCGTGTAGAACGTAGATAGATGGATAGAGGCGACAGCATATTCTGAATGTTCTCAATTGGGATAGCTTTGTGTCGCAAAGAGGCAACCAAATAGGATACAAATGTTTATCGTGATCAACATCTGAGACAAATGTTACCTTTTTTTTTTGAGGGAATGAGACAAATGTTACCTTGATAGCACTAACCGCGTAACATGCCATCACCACCAGGCGATGCCGCAAGCACTATTAAGCCAATAATAAGAGACCCAAAGGGGGCTGCTGGGGCACGGGGCCAACAGGGGCTACCCGGCGTCCAAAACAGCTCCACACGCTCATGTAGCCAAGGCGGTCAAGCGAACAAGGATGTGCAAGTATAGATTATCATTCAAAAGAAAATACTTGTCGCAATGTCGTGTCAGCATAGATTGTTGTAACACTTGCAGAGGAAAATCGTACACTTATTACGGGAGATTGGATCATTTGCCACACTTTATTTTAGGAGTTGATGATTTGCCCTGCTTTAGTTAAAGTTAGATCATTTGCCCCATTTTTCTTCAATCTTTTGATCATTTGCCCCAGTTTCTGTTTTAATGAATTCTTAATTAGTTTAAGTCAGAAAATGGATGTGGAATGGCTTTTATGCCCCTATGACAGTTTTGCAATTTCTCTACCTAATCTTCTCTACTTGATACGACCCCAGCAGATCAATCAATCCATTCACAACTTGTATCCCGTCCTTGTGTTCCTGTGTTAGTTGGAGTTGAAGTTGCCGTGCCATGCCCTGCTCGCCCGAGTCGTTGTAGTCACCTTGGTCACCGGAATCGTCGTTCAGGCCATCACTGATCTGCCTCTTGCTCCAGCTCGAGATTACGCTGCGCCCGTCTCCAGCTCCAGCTCCAGCTCGAGGTCAGCACCGCCGCTGCTCCCGTACACTCCAGCAGCAACTCTGTTGGAATTAACCACGCGTCCATGTCCGGCTTGGACGTGAAGCTAGCTGCTACGTACGAGTACATCCTATGTATCCCCTTGTAACCAAATACGGAGTATCAGATCAGACAAATAAGATAATTGGATCGGTGTTCTGTGTTTTCGCGTGAGTGTCCTGTCCGTTCCTCCGCCGGCGGGTCGCATACGTACGTGAGCTACGTGAGTAGCCTCCAAGAAAATCCATCCACCTGCCTAGCTGCTTCAAAACCAGCTTCTACATGACTTGCCCTGCCTATGAAAAGCATCGGTTGAGTCAGCTTTGCATGTAGTGTTTGCCCTTTGCGGCTTTGCCAGAGAGTACACGGCGAGTCGCCGTGTCGGGAACAGCGCCCCTGGTTGCAGCTTGCATCCCGGCCCCCTCCTCTGCTTCCAGCGTACGAGGAGAAGAGAAAACATGACGAACAGTGGTCATAGTTCGACCAGGTAGAGGGGCATAAAGGTCATTCCGCATCAATTTTCTGAATTAAACAAATCAAAAATTCATTAAAACAGAAATTAGGGCAAATGATCAAAAGATTAAAGAAAAATGGGGCAAATGATCTAACTCTAACTAAAGCAGGGCAAATCATCAACTCCCAAAATAAAGTGTGGTAAATGATCCAATCTCCCCACTTATTACAGGAGTTTGGCTTGCTTGAATCGCTATCTGGATAGATGCAAAGGTGAGAAAGCAGACCGACTTCCGGTTCAGATCATTGCAACTGAAATGGTCATAATTATGAGGTTGCCCTCAGGTCACTGTAATTGAGTGAGTTGGAAAAACCAGAATATAATGATTTCTACTTCAGCAGTAGGGTTGGCCTGAAGGCTGAAGCCAGCCCATAGAATAGATACGGGCGTGTTCTACACAGCAGTTCTTGTAGAACATGTTCCAATCAAACCTCTTTCCCTTCGTCTCCGGTTTTCAATACGAGCAAGTGTCATTCTCTTGGACGAAATCACTATTCTGAACCTTTAAACGAACTTTGTCACAAAATGAACTCGACGTCAAAGTATTTCACGATCTGATCCTTTTAGCAACGCCATAGCCCGCGGCGTTTCTGTCCAATATAGAAACGCCGAGGTAGCTAGCGTGTCTGGCCAAAGAAGAAACGCCGAGGTAGTTAGCGTTGCGGATCAGGTAAGAAACGCCGAAGGCGCTGGCGTTGCAGCTCATCATGGAAACGCCAATGACAATGGCGTTGCTGCCCTCTTTGGTCATAATTAATTAGCCTTATTAATTAGGTTGTTCATCCAGGTTCCACATGCACATGAAAAAGGGCAGCAACGCCATGGTTCTTTGGCGTTTCTATGATGGCCAGAAACGCCAGCGCCTTCGGCGTTTCTTACCTGGTCCGCAACGCTAGCTATCTCGACGTTTCTTCTTTGATCAGAAACGCTAGCTATCTCGGCGTTTCTTCTTTGAACAGAAACGCCGCGGGCTATGGCGTTGCTAAAAGGGTCAGATCGTGAAATACTTTCACGTCGAGTTCATTTTATGACAAAGTTCGTTCAAAGGGTCAGAATAGTGATTTCGTCCCATTCTCTTCTCCCATCGTTTGGATGGAATACCCACGTGGAGCTGACCTTCACTTTTTCGAGACAGGGCATCCTGGGACGTGTGCGAACACTGCGAAGATGAATCCAACACAGATCACTCTCCAGTAAAGCTGTGACAACACCATCAGCTCCTGTTAGTGTTGTAGGTGAACACAAACAATCGAGCCACCAAATAAGCAGCTAACCAAATAAAACAAGACAGCGAATTTAGGGCTGGTCCTGAGAATCCGGGGGCCCAGGGCGAAACAAAAAAGCGGGGCCCCTTAAGATGAACAGTGAAATAATGGCGTACTGAGGAAGTAGACAAAGGTGTGCGTGGCTATCACAAGGTATTATTAAAAATGCAAAGCTCTGTTTCATATTAGCCTTGTACTATAACTATGGTCATTTGATGACACAAATTAAGAAGCTTCTGCAGCTTTGTGGGTTTGTTCCGCTGAAAATATAACGTCATCAAATCAAAATAGTGTTACTCGTGGTCTTACTAATGTAGAAAGAACTGGAGATTGCACCGTTTGTTGGTTACATAGTGTTCCAGATAGTGTCATAGAGCTGTAACGCTATTTCTGAGGAATAAATACCCACTTTTCCCGCAAAAAAAAAAAGACATGTGACTGCATGAATTGTCCTAAAAAAATGCATCCAAAATGCAGAGTTGGACTACACATTATTCAGTTCTTGGGATGTGTTACTCCGGATAGAAATTAAGATAGATGAACAAATTCATATGAGCGATGATAAAAATATTTCCTTCATATCTTCAAAAATTAATTCAATGGTACGATGGTACTGCAAATTTACTCTTACCTAGTGTGCAAATATGTAATTCAGGACTTGATTATCCGATTTGTGTAGTCATTGCATAGTCATCTCCTGCCATGATCATCATCCAGTGCCTTGCTCTTCGTCTTGATCTCTGGCATCTACACCACGGCAACATCTATATTAAACCGCAGGAACTGAAGGTGCTGACCGGCTGGAAACACTCACCTCTACAGACGAACACAGCATGCACAGGTCTGCCGCCGAGCTCCACCGCAGAGCCGCATCCCTTGCGATCTGGGCCTCAAGATTATCTGCGGCGGTTTGGTTGCAAGGCGAAAAGGCAGCGTGATACGTGCGTGATGCCTTGCTTATGTTCCTTCCTTTTTTACGATCTCGCCCCAAGTTACTCGATCCTAGCCTGGTCAATTCGTGTGTTACGGCATGTATCTCTCCAGCTACTACTACTTGAGCCATACAATAACCTTTTACCGTGGTATACACTAGAGCCTCATGGAATTCGGGGGGCCCTCCACTCCACTTTGGGGGTCACAACTAGCAAGCCCTTCTTAATCTAGCATGAAATTAATGGTGTCCTACTTCTGATACATTTCTACACCTTGAAGATAAACATTAGCAGGCAAAGTAAGCAATATTGGAAGTGGACTGGAGCGGCTCGAAACAGAAGACATGAAAAAACATGGCCGTGCAGGAGGCCGCCGGCCCACCGGGCCCCGTTGCGGTGGGAGGGCCGGGTGACGCGGCCGTCTCACCGGCTTCCTCCCCGGAGCACCGCGCGAGGGTTTCCCCGGACCCTGCTGTTGGCGGGTCGCCCGTGGACAGGCCGCGGGCGACGTTGCCGCTTTGTTCTCCTGCCCCTGTGGCTACGACCCGGGGCGCCGCTGTTGGGGGACGGGCAGGAGGCCTTTCCCCTAGCAGAGCTTCACGCGAGGAGGTCATCGCCTTTGGCGGTATCCCGGATCCTGTCTCCCAGGGAAGGCGGGTCAGCGGGAGGCTGCAGGAGAAGCCTGACGTTGATGACATGCAGCTGAGGTGTGCTTTGAGGGCTGCCAAGTTGCGTGACGTCGAGATCTCCACTGGTATGTCTGTTAATAAGTCGAATTTCATTTTGCATTTTACTGATGATGAAATTATTCATAATGCAAATCAAATAGGAGTTTCACTTGGTAATAATGATTTTGAGATATCCAAGTCGGTTAACGACATTCTTGATTTGGAAGCTGAACGTGTGGTAGATATGATTCGTCACATTGCTGCTGTTAAACCAATGAACGACTCGGAGATAGATGCGCTTGGGGTTAAGGTTCTTAATGGCTTGTGTGCCGATCTTGACCCTGCATTACCTGAGACGGAGGAGGACACCAATCCTGAGACGTCTCTTCATGTAGATGAGCCCTTGGTGCTAGAAGCAGAGAATGAGTGCGGTGATCAGGTTGATGGTCACATAAAGCCAAAGCGGACGTGGAAACGGAAGGTCTATCCAGTCTCGGTAGCGCGTAGGAGTGCTAGGATCCGTACTGCCAAAAAATTTCATGATGAATTATGAGAGGCATTTTCTGGAATAGCAGAGGTCTTAAGACTTGGCTAAAAAAAGGTTTCTAGCGGATGCTTCTCTTGAACATCATTTAGATTTTATTGCTTTGTCTGAGACTGGAAGAAGCAATTTCACTTCTCAATTTCTTGCCACTTTGTCCTGGGGGGTTGATTTTGACTGGCATTGCCTCCCCCCTCGAGGAAGATCCGGTGGGGTTTTACTTGTGGTCAAGTGCGAAACGTTGGAAGTTCGGAGTGTAGTTTTGGGAGAGTTTGCTGTCAAGTTTCGAGTTAGAACTAAGGCAAATGGGTTTGATTGGGCATTGGTGGCGGTTTACGGAGCTGCGCAACTAGAGCTCAAGCCAGACTTTTTGGCGGATCTGGTTCGTATTTGTGGTAACGAACAACTCCCTCTCTTAGTGGGGGGGATTTTAACATTATCCAAAGAAAAGAGGAAAAGAATAATGACAATTTTGACGGCCGATGGTCGTTTATGTTCAACACTATTATCGAAAGCTTGGATATCAGAGAGATAGAGCTCTCGGGTAGGAAATTCACTTGGGCTAATTCATTACCGGTTCCGACATTTGAGAAACTTGACCGTGTTCTATCAAGTGTCAAATGGGAACAGAAGTTTCCTTTGGTAACTGTGCAGGCATTGACACGAGGTGTCTCAGATCATACACCGTTACTAGTCGACTCCGGAGTTCAAACTTTTGTGGGCAACAAGAACATTTTCTCGTTTGAACTTGCCTGGTTTGAAAGAGAAGGGTTCCTCGAGTTGTTAGCTCGGGAGTGGGCTAAAGACTCAGGAGGAAGGACGCCTATCGAGCGATGGCAATGCAAGATTCGTCATCTCTGAAGGTTCCTTCGTGGTTGGGCTAAGCACACGCATGGAATTTATAAGGCGGAGAAGGAGAGACTTCTTCTACTTATTCAAAACCTTGAAGTTAAAGCAGAAACTTCTATCTTGGATTCCAGTGAGTTGGAAACAAAGATAGAGGCGGAGATGCGACTTAAAAAGCTTCTTCGCGAGGAGGAATTGAAGTGGGCGTTACGAGCTAAGGTTCGCAAAATAGTACAAGGCGAGGATAATACTCAATTCTTTCATATGATTGCTAATGGGAAGCATCGTAAAAAGAGAATTTTCCAACTAGAACAAGACGAAGGGACGATAGTTGGTTAAGACAATCTGAAAGTTTACATTACCAATTATTATAAGCAGTTGTTTGGTCCCCTGGAAGAGAATTTTGTGTCATTAGATGAGTCTAGGGTTGAGAATGTTCCTCAACTTGAGACTGCCGAGAATGAGCTCCTGACTGCTCCTTTCTCGGAGAAAGAGGTGTTTGAGGCCATTGCACAAATGGAGAACAATAAGGCTCCAGGACCGGATGGGTTTCCGGCGGAGTTCTACAAAAAGTACTGGCATTTTATCAAGGGAGATTTGATGCCCATGTTTCAGGAGTTTTTTGAGGGACAGCTTCAGTTGTTTAAGCTGAATTTTGGGACGGTAACTCTTCTTCGTAAGAAGACAGAGGTTGTTCGCATTGAGCAGTTCAGGCCTATATGTCTGCTTAATGTGAGTTTCGAAATCTTCACCAAGGTCGGGACGAACAGACTTACGCAGATTGCGCACTCTGTAGTTCATCCGTCCCAGACTGCTTTCATGCCTGATAGAAACATCCTTGAAGGGGTTGTTGTCTTGCATGAAACGCTCCATGAGATCCACTCAAAAAAACTTGATGGCATAGTTTTTAAAGTGGATTTTGAAAAAGCATATGATAAAGTTAAATGGCCTTTTCTTCAACAAGCTTTTGCGTATGAAAGGTTTTGATCCAGCCTGGAGAAACCAGATTGATTCCTTTACGCAAAAAGGGAGTGTCGGGATTAAGGTGAATGACGACATAGGACACTATTTCCAAACACACAAGGGGCTAAGGCAAGGAGACCCGATGTCACCGATCCTGTTTAACATAGTGGCTGATATGCTGACTATTTTAATAGGTCGGGCAAAGGATGCAGGGCAGGTAGGTGGCCTGGTTCCACATCTAGTTGACGGCGGGATTTCCATTCTTCAGTATGCTGATGATACTATCATATTTATGGAGCACGACTTGGCGAAAGCAAGAAACATGAAGCTGCTGTTATGCTTATTTGAACAATTGTCTGGGCTCAAAATCAACTTTCACAAGAGCGAATTGTTTTGCTTCGGAAGAGCAAATGATGACCAGGAGACGTATAAACAATTGTTCGGATGTGAACTGGGCATTACCGTTTACGTACTTAGGTATACCCATTTATCATCGTAAGCTGACCAACATTGAGTGGAAATGCATCGAGGATCGTTTTGAAAAGAAACTGAGGTGTTGGAAAGGGAAGCTCATGTCATACGGAGGACGATTGATTCTGATTAATTCGGTCCTTACCAGTATGCCTATGTTTCTCTTATCCTTTTTCCTGGTTCCGGTGGGTGTCAGGAAAAGGTTAGATTTCTACCGATCTCAATTCTTTTGGCAGAGTGATGAGCTTAAACGAAAGTATAGGCTTGCTAAGTGGGATATAATCTGTAGGCCGAAGGACCAAGGAGGTCTAGGTATTGAAAATCTGGAAGTCAAAAACATATGTCTCCTTAGCAAGTGGCTATTTAAACTGTCGTCTGAGACGGAGACTACTTGGGCACAGATTTTGCGTAATAAGTATCTTTATGCTAAAACTTTGGCCCAGGTGAATGTGAGGCCTTCCGACTCACCTTTTTGGAAGGATTTGATGAGAGTCAAACAACTCTTTTTCAACAAGACAAAATTTATTGTCAGGAATGGTGCCACTACGAGGTTTTGGGAGGATACGTGGCTTGGGGAGACCCCCCTTGCACTTCAATATCCTACTTTGTACAACATTGTCCGACGTAGAGAAGCCTACGTTCAACTGTTTTACAATCCACTCCCCTCAATATTAGTTTTCGGCAGACGCTAGTTGGAAATCGTTGGGAGGCCTGGCTCCATCTTGTTAGACGTTTAATGGAAGTCCGGCTGTCCCAGCAGCCAGATCAGCTGCATTGGAAACTTACTAAGAATGGTGTGTTCTTGGTCAAATCAATGTATCTGGATGTCATTAACTCTAGCGTCATCCCTTCGTCGATACACGTTTGGAAAGTTAAGGTACCCTTGCGAATTAAAGTGTTTATGTAGTTTGTGCATAAACAAGTCATTTTGACTAAGGATAACCTTGCAAAACGCAACTGGGTGGGCTCGTCTAGGTGTAGCTTTTGCGATCATAACGAAAATATCAAACACCTCTTTCTCGATTGTCCATTAGCTAAGATTTTATGGCGGTCGATTCATATTGCGTTTAATATTAATCAGCCCACCTCTATCAACATGTTATTTCGAACATGGCTTGATGGGGTTGATTCTGATACTGCAAGACCCATTCGTGTTGGTGTTTGTGCTTTATTTTGGGCAGTATGAAACTGTAGAAATGATTTAGTCTTTAATAGATCAATAAACATTCACTTTTTGCATGTTATCTTCAGGGCCACGGCGTTCATCCGTATGCGGTCGCTACTCACTCCGACGGAGGCCAGGGAGCGTTTGGTTACTACGTCTACCCGATGGGAGATGGTAGCTCGGGATATTTTCAACCGGTTTGGATGGCGGTCATGTAATAGGATAGGCATGTAGTGCTTCTATTGTATTTGCCAGCCGGTTATGGCTTTGGGTCTTAGCTCTTTTGAGCTTTTGTTTATTTTCGCACTACAACCTTTGGAGACTTTGTTACTTGATTATTATTTTAATAATATGAGCCGTATGCATCTTTCTGATGCAGAGACTGAGGTAAACCTCCTTTTTGAAGAAAAAAAAAGAAGCTCAAATAAAGCAGCTTGTAGAGTTTCTCGTCAAGGGAGTGAGAATATGGTTCTACAGGTTTTGCCATCACAGGAGTTCATCACCATGTCTCCAAGGTGGTAGTCCACGGATGAAGAATGAGTTGCACAAACCAACAGAAAGCTATACAAAATTACGGCATCACTGTCACACTGTATTCGACTTTTTATTGTGAAAGTTGCATCAGGGGCAAGGCCATCACGGCACCAAAAACAGAGACGATAACCACCATCAGCCAAAAGGGCACTCGCTTCTTCAGCTTATTTTCGCCGTGGACCTCGGCCATTGGTCTTCTTATATTGTTCACGGGCAAATTTTTACATGATCCCTCTTACCTCCTCTTTTCACATGAAAGATAAGAATACATAATAAATCTGAGGCGTTAATTTCATTAAATAGTGAGTCCGAGTAAATCTTACCTTCATACCTTGCATGTGAAAAAAGAAGATAAGAGCGACCATATTAAAATTGCTCTCACTGTAGCTGCCGCTTGCTGGACAGGGGCAGGGTTCTCCTCGGGCTGTGGTTCCGAGCCAGTTTGCTCCTTTTCTTGTTCTTGGTTGTACTTCTCCACATATTCAGGAAATAATTTCCTGAAGTGCGGGCAACTTTTGCTGCGGAACAAGAGCAGTGTTGATTTATTTGGAACAAGGAATCTCTCGCTCTCATGTCAGAAGGCGTAGTCAAGAGAAAAATATATAATAAACATTCATTTCCCGCATCGCGATTCGTGTAAGTACATTTCTCTTTTTTGATTCTCCCACATAGAACATATCTTGAAGTTCAAACCTATGCAGCGTGGCAAAGCTTTCTAAGTAGAATCTAGGATAAATCTTTCCAATTTTTTTGTTGAACATAAATATACAAAAATACGTTTTATTTGATTAAAAAATAATGTTTTTAGTATTTATGTCGGACAAAAAATTCTGAATGGTTTATCCTAGATTTTAGCTAGAAAGCTTTGCCACGCCGGATAGGTTTGAACTTCAAGATATGTTCTGTGTGGGAGAATTAAAAAGAGAAAATTCCATATAGAAAGTTAGTTGTGTCGCACGGAACTTAAAGCGATATTAAAGAGTTAGGATAGGAGGGCCGAGGTGCAAGTGCTTAAAAAATCCAGGTCCATAGTCAAGACATGACACAAGAATAATGACCACGTCGTCTCCGTCGCCACCAAACGCCTCTCATGGTGCCCTCCTCCAGGCCCAGCCCAGCCCAGCTGAGAGGCGCTCCAGTACCTCCCGTGTCAGCCGCTGCATGTGGCCGCGCCAAATCCTATTTGGCGCCTTAGTCCCTGTTTGGTTCGGGTGTGGATTTCTAAAAGCAGCTGTGAAAAATCTGCTGTGGAAAAACACTGTGGAAAATCTGATGTGAAAAAGATGTAGGTCATTTGGCAAACCAGCTGATACAGCTTTTTCAGATTTTGGCCCGCAGCGGAATCAGATTTTGGAAAGCACGTCCTGAGTTGCTTCCGCTTTTGGTTCAGATTTTGGCAGCGGATTTCTGAAATCGGATTCTACTGGGTTCGCCCTTTGGTTCAGATTCTACTGCGCGGCAGCGGAATCCGTCGATAAAAGCTGAACCAAACAGGGCCTTAAGCGCCCGATTTAGTTCGTTTTGCAATCGGGCGCATACCCCCCTGCCTTCCTTTGCTATTAACGGGCCCGGCCCATCCCCCCTTTGGTTATATGTTTATAAGGCAAAAAAGGGCGCTACAGGAGAATCAAACCTGGGACCTTCAACATCGAGGAATGATGCAATTACCACTGCGCCAGCTCTCCGACTGTAATCTTTTACATCTTTTTCCTGCCTTTCTTCTTCCATCTTTCCTTTTCCCTTTTTCCAAAGTTTATTTTTCAAATTCAAGAATTTTTCTTTTTCTTCATGTTTTTTCCCGCAAAATGGATGAACATTTTTTGTTCAAATTCAATGACATTTTTCCATGTTAGATGAACTTTTTTCAAAGTCAATGAACTTTTTTTTTGAACTTGATGAACTTTTTTCAAATCCGATGAACTTTTTTTTTAGAATTTGATGAACTTTTTTCAAATCTGATGAACTTTTTTTCCAATCTGGTGAACTTTTTTGAAATTTGATGAACTTTTTTCAAAGTCGATGAACTTTTTTTAGAATTTGATGAACTTTTTTCAAATCTGATGAACTTTTTTTCCAATCTGGTGAACTTTTTTGAAGTTTGATGAACTTTTTTCAAAGTCGATGAACTTTTTTTTGAATTTGATGAACTTTTTTTAGAATTCGATGAACTTGTTTTCCAATCTGGTGAACTTTTTTGAAATTTGATGAACTTTTTTCAAAGTCGATGAACTTTTTTTCGAATTTGATGAACTTTTTTTAGAATTCGATGAAATTTTTTCAAATTCGAGGAACTTTTTTCAAATCTGATGAACTTTTTTTTAATTCTGATGAACTTTTTTGAATTCGATGATTTTTTTTCAAAATTGATGAACTTTTTTCAATTTTTTTAAAAATTCGATGAACTTTTTTCAAAATCGATGAACTATTTTTCTAAAAACTGTAGTACATACTGTAGTAAACCGGTTGGGATTTTCTAAGAAAATCAGCACCTAATGTAGCAGTTTTTGGCGAGAGAAAAAAAAATGATCGAGCTGGGACCAGCGATCGAGCGGGAGCCAACGAAAGGGAAGCGAAGAGGGAGGGATGGTTTAATGGGCCGGTCCAGAAGGAGGCGCGCGCGGGCGCCACGATCACTTGCTGGCGCGGAAGGCGCTGACGAGGAAGACTCTGTGGCCGCAGCACGCCTCGTTGGCCTCCCTGTACCCCGTGGGGTTCTCCGGCCAGTCGCCGTGGTTTACGAGCTATGCCACAAGCTCATTTGTGGAAAACAATTTGGTGCGTACCGATTGATGACATGGATATCTCATACATCTTTTTTTTAGCTGGGAATTGTCGCCTTTATTTAAGTCTCAGACATCTCTGAGTTCAGTATAGAGCTGATGCAATCCGGTGGCACTCTAAGCCACGTCCTACACAGCTTCTTCGCGCGCCCTTCCCTTGTGAGACAATCGGCAACATTATTTGCCGAACATTGCGTCCAGGTTACCCTGAACTCTCTGGATTTAAGCAAACCCTTGATCTCCTCCACCATGAGCCCATATGAGGACAGGTCCCTCTCCAGATCGCTGAGCTTGTCCGCCACCACGTTCTTCAGAGTCTGTCTCCGGGATCAGGCACGGGACATCCATATCCGCCGGTAGCTCCGCCAGAGAGTTACTCAAATGTTTTCATAGGAGAAGTGTAAATACGGTTATTTGCTCAATTAATGCAAGATTTGCGAGGGCCCAGAATTTTTTTGGAGGCGCTGCAGGATTTGAGAGGTGCGTGTTTGTAGCACCCAGCTCCCATACGAATCAGCTTTATCGCTCGCCAGTCTCGCCCAGGGGCACCCGACAATTTTTTTTTGGCAGTGGCATAACCTTAGTCCTAGGATCAAATACCACCCAGACAAATCGATTGGGATTTTGATCCCGGTAATCATTAGCGGTCATATGGGTGGTTACATTACTGTGCTCAAAGTATTCATGAGGCTGGTTATAATGGGGAGTATCATATAGTAGTATCATGCATATGATACTAGTGTATGATACTACCTCTCTAATGTATAGTATTATATATTAGTATCATGTAGCACTCTATTTATTGCCATGCATGACACAAATTAGCATAGCAATTATTAT